>NC_081561.1:142320828-142410172 GCF_022355385.1 Mustela nigripes | reverse complement strand
ATAAAATGTAACTGTAAAACTGAAAATTAAAAAAGATTTTTTTAAAAGAGTTGATAAAATTAGAAATTGGGGGGCGCCTGGGTGGCTCAGTGGGTTAAGGCCTCTGCCTTCAGCTCAGCTCATGGTCCCGGGGTCCTGGGATTGAGCCCCACATTGGCCTCTTTGCTCGGCAGGGAGCCTGCTTCCTCCTCTCTCTGCCTGTCTCTCCTGCCTACCTGGGATGTCTGTCAAATAAATAAATAAAATCTTTTTTTAAAAAATTAGAAATTGGTTGAAAAAAAAAGAGAAAAAATAAAATTGAAAGACTAAAGAATAGTTGGGGGGGGTGGTGCATGAATTTTATATACTGTTTTCCCCTAGCACTGGAGTTTTGCAGTGAGTTTTGCAGTGTGATCAGTGAACTTGGTCTTGGCTGGATGTTCTTGCGGATCTTCTGGAGGAGGAGCCTATTGGGTTGATTCTCAAATGTTTTTGCCCCAGGCAGAATTGCACCACCTCTGCCAGGGTCCAGGCTAAGTAATCTGTTCTAGGGTCACTCTCTGTGGCTTTCATTCCCTAAAGGCTTTCTGCACAGCTTTAAAGGATGAGAATAAAAATGGCGGCCTCCCATTCTCCTGCCCCACAGCTGAAAGCTCAGGACCCCACTCCTCTGTGAGCCCTTAGAGAAAAGCAGTCAACCATTCCTGTCTCCCTGGTCTCTGGCTGCTGCCCTGAGCTCACCCAGCCTGTGACCGAGCATATCTATCTCTGGCACACGGCCCCATTTGGAGTCTCCAAACCCAGCAGATTACAGCAGCTCCTGTGCCACTCCTCCCAGGGAGGAAGAGGAGTCTTCCCAGTTCTGCCACTTGTTGGGCCCCTGCTTGAAAAGCAGTGATCCTAGTGTACCACGGATCATGGTTTATGGCAACCCTGAGCTGGAGCCCACTCCTCAGCTCACTCCTGCAACTGACTTCCCTGCTGCAATACCTGAGAGCTGTGCTGCACTCAGGCACCCCCAGTCTTTCTGTGACCCTGAGAGACATGAGACAACATTGTCCCAGCTTGGGTCTTACCCCCTGCTTAGCTACCTGAGTGACATCCCTCACCAGAGCAGACTTCTAAAAGTTCTGATTTTGTGCTCCACTGCTCTATCACTCGCTAGTATCTGGCTGACAGAGGTTCCCTCCCCCTGCCATCTATCTTCCCATAAATTACCTCAGATTCACCACCTTGCACAAAGTCATCCCTTTTCTATTTGTAGAGTTGCAGCTATACTTTTCTTACATCTCTGGTTGAATTTGCAAGTGTTCAGAATGAGTTGACAGCTATCTAGATGAATTCCTGGGAGCAGACAAAACTAAGGTCTCCTACTCCTCTGTCGTCTTGACTCAGACTCCAGACAAGTGGGTCTAGCCACTTAGATTTGCTGTAGTTTTCCTTTGCCACATGTTTTGAGACCTGCTACACACTGGATTTGTACCCCCATCTCTGGCCAGACTGTTCTTTGTATCTTTTACTCGTAATGGGATGGTGATGTCCTGGCATCAAAAGTTTGATATTGGGGGGGGGGGGCACCTGGGTGGCTCAGTGGGTTAAAGCCTCTGCCTTCAGCTTGGGTCATGATCCCAGGGTCCTGGGATCGAGCCCCACATCGGGGAGCCTGCTTCCCTCTCTCTCTCTGCCTGCTTCTCTGCCTACTTGTGATCTCTGTAAGTCAAATAAATAAATAAAATCTTTAAAAATAAAAAGTTTGATATTGGGGAGGAGTCAAGATGGCAAAGTAGCACGCTGAGATGACATCAGGTAGCAGGAGATCAGCTATATAGCTGATCAAACCATTGCAAACACCTAGGAATCCAAAAGGAGATCAAAGAGAAGAAAAGCAACAATTCTAGAAACAGAAAATCGATCACTTTCTGAAAGGTAGGACCAACAGAGAAGTGTATCCAAAGAGACGGAAAGATAGACTGTGGTGGGAGGGGCCGGCTCCTGGCAAGTGGTGGAACAACAGAGCACAAAATCAAGACTTTTAAAAGTCTGCTCCACCAAGGGACATCGCTCCAGAGGCTAAACTGGGGTGAAGCCCACGCGGGGTCAGCATGATCCCAGGTCCTGCGGGGTCACAGAAGGATCGGGGTGTCTGAGTGTCACAGAGCTCGCAGGTATTAGAGCAGGGAAGCTGGCTACAGAGACAGAGCTCTCAGGTCGGGATTACCTTGAACCAGTCACAGGTTGGGTGAGCTGGGAGCCCGGCCAGAGGCCAGGGAGATGGGAGTGATTGAGCTCTTTTCTCTTTTCTCCACGTTGAGGAGTGGGGACCTAAGCTCTCGGCTCCTCCAGGCTGGAGATTGAGAGGCCACCATTTTCATTCCCATCCTCCAGAACTCTACAGAAAGCATTCAGGGAACAAAAGCTCCCGAAAGTGAACCCGAGCCTGGCCCCTGATAAGGGCAGTGCAATTCCACCTCAGGCGAAGACACGAGAATCACTACAACAGGCCCCTCCTCCAGAAGATCAACAAGAACATCCAGCCAAGACCAAGTTCACTTACCAAGGAGAATAGTGGAATTCCAGAGGAGAAGAAAGCAAAGCATGGAGTTCATGGCTTTCTCCCCATGATTCTTTAGTCTTGCAGTTAATTAATTTTTTTAATTTTATTTTTTTCCTCTGCTAAATTTTTTTTAACTTTTACTCTTTCCTCTTTTAACATTTCTTTAACTAGTTTATCTTAACAATACCTTTCATAAAAAAATAATCTTTTTTGAACCTTCATTATTATAGTCATATTTTATGATTCATTGTATCTAACTTTATTTTTTGTATACACATAGGGTTTTTTCTTCTAAAAAATTTGGGGTACAACTTCTTCTAATATATCAAAGTATACCCTAAATCTAACTCGGGCTTGTTCTAGTCTCCAGCCTGAGCAAATTCTCTCCACTTTCTTTTTCTTTATTCTCCCAATCAACTTACTTTATCAACTCCTTTTTTAGAAATTAAAAAAAATTTTTTTTTTCATCTTTATAGGCATATTCCATCCTTCCATTGTGTTTACCCTTATATATGTTTTTCATTCTTTAAAATTTTGGGAGGTAGTTTCTTCTAAGAGACCACAATACTCCCAAAATTAAGTGGGTGACCCTGTTCTAGTCACCAGTCTAATATATATATATATATTTTTTCTTTTTTATATTTTTTTCTTTATTTGTTTTCCTTTTTAAACTTTTTTTTCTGAACTTCTTTTTATTCCCTTTCTCCCTCCCATGATTTGGGGTCTCTTCTGATTTGGTTAAAGCACATTTTCCTGGGGTCTTTGCCACCCTTTTAATATTTTATTTGCTCCTTCATATATTCTTATCTGGACAAAATGACGAGGCAGAAAAACTCACCACAAAAAAAAAAAAAAAAAAAAAAAAAAAAAAAGAACAAGAGGCAGTACTGAAGGCTAGGGACCTAATCAATATGGACATTGGTAATATGCCAGATCTAGAGTTCAGAATGACAATTCTCAGGTTCTAGCCAGGCTCAAAAAAGGCATGGAAGATATTAGAAAAACCCTCTTCAGAGAGATAAAAGCCCTTTATGGGGAAATAAAATAACTAAAATATATCCAAGTTTAAATCAAAAAAGCTATTAATGTGGTGCAATCAAAAATGGAAGGTTTTACTGCTAGGATAAATGAGACAGAAGAAAGAATTAGTGATATAGAAGACCAAATGACAGAGAATAAAGAAGCTGAGCAAAAGAGAGACAAACAAATACTGGACCATGAGGGGAGAATTCGAGAGATAAATGACACCATAAGACGAAACAACATTAGAATAATTGGGATTCCAGAAGAAGAAGAAAGGGGGGGGGGCAGAAGGTATATTGGAGAGAATTATTGTAGAGAATTTCCCTAATATGGCAAAGGGAACAAGCATCAAAATCCAGGAGGCGCAGAGACCCCCCCCTCAAAATCAATAAGAATAGGTCCACACCCCATCACCTAATAGTAAAATGTACAAGTCTTATTGACAAAGAGAAAATCCTGAAAGCAGCCCAGGGAAAAGAAGTATGTGACATACAGTGGTAAAAATATTAGATTGGCAGCGGACTTATCCACAGAGACCTGGCAGGCCAGAAAGAACTGGCATGATATATTCAGAGCACTAAACGAGCAAAACATGCAGCCAAGAATACTATATTCAGCTAGGCTATCATTGGAAATAGAAGGAGAGATAAAAAGCTTCCAGGACAAACAAAAGTTGAAAGAATTTGCAAACACCAAACCAGCTCTACAGGAAATATTGAGAGGGGTCCTCTAAGCAAATAGAGAGCCTAAAAGTAGTAGACCAGAAAGGAACAGAGACAATATACTGTAACAGTAACCTTACAGGCAATACAATGGCACTAAATTCATATCTTTCAATAGTTACCCCAAATGTAAATGGGCTAAATGCCCCAATCAAAAGACACAGTATATCAGAATGGATAAAAAAAACAAAACCCATCAACACGCTGCCTACAAGAAACTCATTTTAGACCAGAAGACACCTCCAGATTTAAAGTGATGGGGTGGAAAACAATTTACCATGCTAATGGACATCAGAAGAAAGCTGGGGTGGCAATCCTTATATCAGATCAATCATACTCAAAGGGTGTGTCCAACAAGAAGATCTAACAGTTTTATTTGTTTTTTTTACTGTTTCCTTTGCTGTGCAGAAGCTTTTGATTTTGATGAAGTCCCAAAAGTTCATTTTCACTTTTGTTTCCTTTGCCTTTGGAGACCTATCTTGAAAGAAGTTGCTGTGGCTGATATCGAAGAGGTTACTGCCTATGTTCTCCTCTAGGATTCTGATGGATTCCTGTCTCACGTTGAGGTCTTTTATCCATTTTGAGTTTATCTTTGTGTACGGTGTAAGAGAATGGTCAAGTTTCATTCTTCTACATATAGCTGTCCAGTTTTCCCAGCACCATTTATTGAAGAGACTGTCTTTTTTCCACTGTATATTATTCCCTGTTTTGTCGAATATTATTTGACCATAGAGTTGAGGGTCCATATCTGGGCTCTCTACTCTGTTCCACTGGTCTATGTGTCTGTTTTTATGCCAGTACCATGTTGTCTTGGTGATCACAGCTTTGTAGTAAAGCTTGAAATCAGTTTTAGATTGTTATATTTCTATTGATTCCATATGTTTGATTTTTATTTGTGTGTATATATGCCTATACACACAATCTTACTCATTTTTTTAATTTATTTTGTCTTCTGAGTATGTAAAATTACTTATAGAATAGATTATTTTTTCTTTTTTAAACTTAGTTTTATTACTTTTTAAAATTTTATTTTATTCATGAGTGTTCTGTAGTTCCTCGAGTACAGATCCTTTACCTCTTTGGTTAGGTTTATTCTCAGGTATCTTATGGTTCTTGGTGCTATAGTAAATGGAATCGATTCTCTAATTTCCCTTTCTATATTTTCATTGTTAGTGTATAAGAAAGCCACTGATTTCTGTACATTGATTTTGTATCCTGCCACGTTGCTGAATTCTTGTATGAGTTCTAGTAGTTTGGGGGTGGAGTCTTTTTGGGTTTTCTATATAAACAATCATGTCATCTGCGAAGAGAGAGAGTTTGACTTCTTCATTGCCAATTTGGATACATTTTATTTCTCTTTGTTGTCTGCTTGCTGTTGCTAGGACTTCTAATACTATGTTGAACAAGAGTGGTGAGAGCGGGCATCCTTGTCATGTTCCTGACATCATCCCTTGAGGATGATATTTGCTGTGGGTCTTTCATAGATAGATCTTATGAAGTTCAGTAATGTTCCCTCTATCTCTATACTTTGAAACATTTTAATCAGGAACAGATGCTGGATTTTGTCAAATGCTTTTTCTGCATCAATTGAGAGGACCATGTGGTTCTCCTCTCTTCTCTTATTAATTTGTTCTATCACATTGATTGATTTGCGAATGTTGAACCATCCTTGTAGCCCAAAAATGAATCCCACCTGGTTGTGGTTGGACCAGATGGACCTCATAGATATATACAGAACATTCCACCCTAAAACAACAGAATACTCATTCTTCTCAAGTGCACATGGAACCTTCTCAAGAATAGACCACATACTTGGTCACAAATCAGGACTCAACTGATACCAAAAGACTGAGATTATTCCCTGCATATTCTCAGATCACAGTGCTTTGAAACTGGAGCTCAATCACAAGGAAAAGTTTGGAAGAAACTCAAACACCTGGAAGCTAAAGACCACCTTGTTTAAGAATGCTTGGATCGACCAGGAGATCAAAGAACTTAAACAATTCATAGAAACCAATGAGAATGAACACACTTTGGTCCAAAACCTATGGGATACAGCAAAGGCAGTCCTAAGGGAAAATACACAGCCATCCAAGCCTCCCTCAAAAAACCTGAAAAATCCAGAATACACCAGCTCTCTTTACACCTTAAAGAACTGGAGAATGAACAACAAATTAAGCCAACCCCACACACCAGAAGGGAAGTAATCAAGATTGGAGCAGAGTTGATCAATGAGATAGAAACTAGAGATACAGTAGAATGCATCAATAAAACTAGAAGCTGGTTTTTGGAAAGAATCAATAAGATTGATAAACCATTGGCCAAACTAATCCAAAAGAGAGAGAGAGAGAGAAGGCCCAAATTAATAAAATTATGAATGAAAAGGGAGAGATCATGACTAACACCAAGGAAATAGAAACAATCATCAGAAATTATTATCTACAGTTATATGCCAATAAGTTAAGCAACCTAGATGAAATGGATGCATTTCATTGGAAACCTATAAACTTCCAAAACTGAATCAGGAAGAAATTGACAACCTGAATTGACTAATATCTAGTAACGAGATTGAAGCAGTGATCAAAAACCTCCCAAAAAACAAGAGCCCAAGACCTGATGCATTCCCTGGGGAATTCTACCAAACTTTCAAAGAAGAAATAATACCTATTCTCCTGAAGCTGTTTCAAAAAATTGAAGCAGAAAGAAAACTTCCAGACTCTTTTTATGAAGCCAGCATTACCCTGATCCCCAAACCAGGCAAAACCCCATCAAAAAGGAGAATTTCAGACCAATGTCCCTGATGAATATGGATGCTAAGATTCTCAACAAGATCCTAGCTAATAGGATCCAGCAGTACATTAAAAAGATTATCCACCATGACCAGGTGGGATTCATCCCTGGTCTACAAGGATGGTTCAACATTCTCAAGATCTAACAATTTTAAATATCTATGCCCCTAACATGGGAGCATCCAACTATATAAACCAATTAATAACAGAATCAAAGAAACACATCAACAATAATATAATAATAGTAGGGGACTTTAACACCCCCCCCTCACTGAAATGAACAAATCATCCAAGCAAAAGATCAACAAGGAAATAAAGGCCTTAAATAACACACTGGACCAGATGGACATCACAGATATATTCAGAACATTCCATCCCAAAGCAACAGAATACACATTCTTCTCTAGTGCACATGGAACATTCTCCAGAATAGATCACATCCTCGGTCATAAACCAGGTCTCAACTGGTATCAAAAGATTGGGATCATTCCCTGCATATTTTCAGACTCGATGCTCTGAAGCTAGAACTCAACTACTAGAGGAAATTTGGAAAGAACCCAAATACATGGAGACTAAACAGCATCCCTTTATTTTTATTTTTTTTAAAGATTTTATTTATTTATTTATTTGACAGAGAGAAATCACAAGTAGACGGAGAGGCAGGCAGAGAGAGAGAGAGAGAGAGAGAGGGAAGCAGGCTCCCTGCTGAGCAGAGAGCCCGATGCGGGACTCGATCCCAGGACCCTGAGATCATGACCTGAGCCAAAAGCAGCGGCTTAACCCACTGAGCCACCCAGGCGCCCCAACAGCATCCCTTTAAAGAATGAATGGGTCAACCAGGAAATTAAAGAATAATTGAAAAAATTTATGGAAACAAATGATAATGAAAGCACAACAGTTCAAAATCTGTGGGGCACAGCAAAGACAGTTCTAAGAGGAAAATACATAGCGATACAAGCCTTTCTCAAGAAACAAGAAAGGTCTCAAATACACAACCTAACCCTACACCTAAAGGAGCTGGAAAAAAACAACAAAGAAAGCCTAAACCCAGCAGGAGAAGAGAAATAATAGAGATCAGCACAGAAATCAATAAAATAGAAACCAACAAAACAATAGAGTAAATCAATGAAACTAGGAGCTGGTTCTTTGAAAGAATTAATAAGATTGATAGCCCCCTGGCCAGACTTATCAAAAAGAAAAGAGAAAGGGCTCAAATAAATAAAATCATGAATGAAAGGGGAGAGATCACAACTAACATCAAAGAAATACAAACAATTATAAGAACATACTATGAGCAACTCTACACCAACAAATTTGACAACTTGGAAGAAATGGATGCATTCCTAGAGACATATAAACTACCACAACTGAACCATGAAGAAATAGAAAACCTGAACAGACCCATAACCAGTCAGGAGATTGAAACAGTCATCAAAAATCTCCAAACAAACAAAAGCCCAGGGCCAGACGGCTTCCCAGGGGAATTCTACCAAACATTTAAAGAAGAATTAATTCCTATTCTTCTGAAACCGTTCCAAAAAATAGAAATGGAAGGAAACTCATTTTATGAGGTCAGCATCACCTTGATCCCAAAACCAGACAAGGATCCCATCAAAAAAGAGAATTACAGACCAATATCCTTGATGAACACAGATGTGAAAATTCTCACCAAAATACTAGCCAATAGGATCCAACAGTACATTAGAAGGATTATTAACCATGACCAAGTGGGATTTATTCCAGGGCTGCAAGGTTGGTTCAACATCTGCAAATCAATCAATGTGATACAATACATTAATAAAAGAAAGAACAAGAACCATATAATACTCTCAATAGATGCAAAAAAAAAAAAATTGACAAAGTACAGCATCCCTTCCGGATCAAAACTCTTCAAAGTGTAGGGATAGAGGGCACATACCTCAATATTATCAAAGCCATCTATGAAAAACCCACCTCAAATATCATTCTCAATGGAGAAAAACTGGAAGCTTTTCTTAAGGTCAAGAACATGACAGGGATGTCCATTATCACCACTGCTATGCAACATAGTACTAGAAGTCCTAGCCTCAGCAATAAGACAACAAAAGTAAATTAAAGGCATCCAAATTGGCAAAGAAGAAGTCAAACTATCACTCTTTGCAGATGATATGACACTCTATGTGGAAAACCCAAAAGATTCCACTCCAAAACTGCTAGAACTTGTACAGGAGTTCAGTAAAGTGTCAGGATATAAAATCAATGCATATAAAATCAGTTGCATTTCTTTACACCAACAACAAGATAGAAGAAAGGGAAATTAAGGACTCAATCCCATTTATAATTGCGCCCCAAACCGTAAGATACCTAGGAATAAACCTAACCAAAGAGACAAAGAATCTATACTCAGAAAACTATGAAGT
Organism: Mustela nigripes; assembly: GCF_022355385.1. Taxonomy (NCBI): domain Eukaryota; kingdom Metazoa; phylum Chordata; class Mammalia; order Carnivora; family Mustelidae; genus Mustela; species Mustela nigripes. The sequence continues at coordinate 142,400,706 of NC_081561.1, read as the reverse complement.
ACTCCTGAAAGAAATTGAGGAAGACACAAAGAAATGGAAAAATGTTTCATGCTCATGGATTGGAAGAACAAATATTGTGAAAATGTCTATGCTACCTAAAGCAATCTACACATTTAATGCAATCCTTATAAAAATCCCATCTTTTTTTTTTTTTCAAAGAAATGGAACAAATAATCCTAAAATTTATATGGAACCAGAAAAGACCTCGAACAGCCAAAGGAATGTTGAAAAAGAAAGCCAAAGTTGGTGGCATCCCAATTCCAGACTTCAAGCTCTATTACAAAGCTATCATCATCAAGACAGTATGGTACTGGCACACAAATAGACACACAGATCAGGGGAACAGAATAGAGAGCCCAGAAATAGACCCTCAACTCTATGGTGAACTAATCTTTGACAAAGCAGGAAAGAATGTCCAATGGAAAAAAGACAGCCTCTTCAACAAATGGTGTTGGGAAAATTGGACGGCCACATGCAGAAAAATGAAATTGGACAATTTCCTCACACCACACATAAAAATAGACTCAAAATGGTTGAAGGACCTCAATGTGAAAAAGGAATCCATCAAAATCCTTGAGGAGAACTCAGGCAGCAACCTCTTCGACCTCAGCCGCAGCAACTTCTTCCTAGGAATATCGCCAAAAGCAAAGGAAGCAAAGACAAAAACGAACTATTGGTACTTCATCAAGATCAAAAGCTTTTGCAAAGCAAAGGAAACAGTTAACAAAACCAAAAGACAACTGACAGAATGGGAGAAGATATTTGCAAACGACACATCAGATAAAGGGCCAGTATCCAAAAGCTATAAAGAACTTAGCAAACTCAACACCCAAAGAACAAATAATCCAATCAAGAAATGGGCAGAGGACAGGAACAGACATTTCTGCAAAGAAGACATCCAGATGGCCAACAGACACATGAAAGAGTGAGTGCTCCACATCACTTGGCATCAGGGAAATACAAATCAAAACCACAATGAGATACCACACCAGTCAGAATTGCTAAAATTAACAAGTCAGGAAATGACAGATGCTGGCGAGGACGCAGAGAAAGGGGAACCCTCCTATACTGTTGGTGGGAATGCAAGCTGGTGCAACCACTCTGGAAAACAGCATGGAGGTTCCTCAAAATGTTGAAAATAGAGCTAACTTATGACCCAGTAAATGCACTACTGGGTATTTACCCTAAAGATACAAGCGAAGTGATCCAAAGGGGCTCATGCACTCGAATATTTATAGCAGCAATGTACATAAGAGCCAAACTATGGAAAGAACCTTGATGTCCATAAGCAGATGAATGGATAAAGAAGATGTGGTGTATGTGTGTGTATATACACACACACATACACACACACACACACACACACACACACACACACACAATGGAATACTATACAGCCATCAAAAGAAATGAAATCTTGCCATTTGCAACAACGTGGATGGAACTAGAGGGTATTATGCTTAGCGAAATAAGTCAATTGGAGAAAAACAACTATCATATGATCTCCCTGATACAAGTAAGTGAAGATGCAACATGGGGAGTTTGGGGGATAGGAAAAGAATGAATGAAACAAGATGGGATCGGAAGGGAGACAAACCATCAGAAACTTAATCTCACAAAACAGAGGGTTGCTGGAGGGAGGGGTGTCAGGAGAGGGTGGTGGGGTTATGGACACTGGGGAGGGTATGTGCTATGGTGAGTACTGTAAAGTGTGTAAACCTGGCAATTCACAGACCTGTACCCCTGGGGCTAAAAATACATTATATGTTTATTTAAATTTTTTTTAAAAGGCAAGACTCTGAGCAGGTGTGGCCCCTGAGGTATGTTCTTATCAGAGGCAGAAAAATAGGAAAATGTGCCCACTGCCTGGGCTCAAAATTTGGGAACTTGAGGGCCCCTCTCCTCCAGCAATTGAAAGTTAAGAAGGCAGAAGTTGTAGTTTGAATTAAAAAATTCACTCATAACATCCCTGGGGTTTGATGTCAAAAATCTTAGTGATCAACAACACAGTTTTAAAGTAAGACACACACCGCTCCCTTAATGATTTTGGTGTTGTTGTCAAAAGCCAGAAAGATCTGTAAGAAAAGAGCATCAAATAAAAGAATTTACACGAGCTGTTAATTCTTCCACAACAGGAAAAAAATAGGATTACACACTCATTCAGGAACTGAAGTATAATTGTATTTCTATTCTCCATTTGAGGAAAAAAAAGAAAATATTAGTACACAATTACTCAAGCTAAATTAGTCCTGCGGACAGGGTCCATTCAAGTCTTTCTGCATCCTATCATCCTGCGCGACTGTATTTCCTTCTGAAATTACTTCAATTGTCTGGCTGTTTTAGTCTGTCTCTCAAAACAAGAATGTAAGTTCTATAAGAACAAGAGATACTGACTCTCTTCCTCTCTAACTGAATCCCCAGGACCTAAAGATTTATGGGCACATAATAGATGGTCAGTTAATATCTGCTAAATGAATTAATGGTGGGTAATTGGGTTAATGGATCTATCAGCAGATAGAGGCATGGTATCCTTTGATTTTTAGCTTTTCCCTAACACAAAATAAAAGTATAGGGGGTGGGAGGGAGAGGAGTCTGGCTGTGCAGCCCAACAATCATGATTAATCCTGTAATAATTAAACAATATCCAGACAAGAGTAGTTTTCGCCGTCTGCATTAGCTACCACATTGATCAGTCTCAGATGGGTCATTAATTCATTCACTGTGCTTCTTTGGTATTGATTTTTTGTCATTCTCAAATACAACTTTTCCTTTAACTTACCATTAACTTGTGCATCTTTCTATCCCATGGCTCTCACAGGGGCACTGGAGGAAAATATGCTACTTTAACTAAATTAACTAGGATTCTGGCACCAAATGTTAGAATTACCCAGCCTTTTCCCATGCATAGGGGTGGTCCAATATTGCACAACTGTTCTTTAGAACAAAGCCAGCATAGAACAAGATTTCAAGGGCCACTTGTATGTTTTATATGAGCCTCTGGGGTAGGATCGTTTCATTTGTCTTGGAAATCTCTCTTTCTCATCTCAAGAGAGCAGCCTTTGGTTAGGACCCTGGAATTGAACACAGTGGGTTATGTCTCCAACTTTGAACAGCCCCCATCATTTCAGGAGCAGCTGGACAATGAGAACCACACTGAAAAAGGAAAATGATTCTGGAACCTCCTAATTCCAAATAACAGTGGGTCGTGTTTTGTTTCCCAAGTCCCGGACAGTATTTCTCTGTGTCCTTCGTTTGGGTCATGGGTACCTCACCTTATTTGACCCCTTCCACAACCCAGCACCAACAGTTAGAAGGTTTTTATCCTTTCATTAAGCTTTTGGCTAATTGTAATCAGTAAATGATCATCACATGATTCCCTCAAATTAAAAAAAAGAGCATAGATTTAAGTGCATATATCTGATAATGACCTTCCAATTAGTAACCAAGGGAAGTGTTTCTACTTCTTCCTTGGTGGTGGTCCCTTCATGGCATGGACCCCTGCTATCCCTGGACCTTGGCCTCTTCCTGTCTGACCAGCCCCTGTCTTCACCCTCCCAGAGCCTGTTTGCAACAGCAGGAGGAAGTGGGGGGCTTCTGTGTCTGCCAAACTTCCTCACCCTTTGATGGTTCTGGCCTGGATGGACAGTGGCATTTTGAAGGTGTGACTATAATTACTGTTGAGCAGGTGACTGATCAGGTAGGCAGGAAACATCCATTAGTTTCCAATTTTTCAATTTCAATTAAGAAGGTGTGTCATTTTGGAATACCATTTTTTTTTTTAATCTTTCAAGGAGAGAAGCAATTCTGTATCATTTCCGCCCAGGGCACAACCTGGTGGTGTGTTGTGCAGTTGGGCCCAGGGCAGCAGCTCCTCGGTGGCGTGAGTCACAGTGAGGGCAGCCTCCATAGGCTCTGCGGTCCCTCTACCAGTCCCCCACCCACGTGCTAGTCATCCTCTCCTGCACGCACCAACGTTTCCTCTCCTATCCCCAACCTTCCAGTCTTCAGCTTGGACAGAGCCCAGGAAAGATCTGACCTTGTTTTCCAGGTCCCATAATTCTGCATGCCCAAAATATGTTAATATAAAAATACCATATGGTTTCACTCATATGTAGAACTTAAGAAACAAAACAGATGAACATATCAGGGGAGCGGGAGAAAAAAGAGCAAAAGAAACCATAAGAGACTCTTAACTATGGAGAAGCAACTGAAGGTTGATGGAAGGAGATGGGTGGGGGATGGGCTAGTTGGGGGATGGGCATGAGGGAGGGCACTTGGTGTGATGCGCACGGGGTGTTGTACGTAAGTGATGAATCCCTAAATTCTACTCCTGAAACCAGTATTACACTGTATGTTAACCAACTAGAATGTAAATTAAAAAATTGAAATTAAAAAGAAAGAAACGATCAAACCATAGACATTATGTACGTGAAGCACGCTTCACTTCCTCTTCCCGTCTGCTTCTCATTATGACTGTGAGCCTTGGCGGTAATTGAATCTTGAGGAGAGAACTCACGTTAGTTGTGTTGAACAATTAACAGAACGTCTTGTAAACTTGATTAGAAACTCATGTGTGCTTTTCCTTGGCACAATTCCTATTATTTTTCCCTTTTGAGTATCATTATGGACTTTTGACTCTATGTATAGGCTCAACTTGCTTCGTTTGACCACAATTACTGTTTTTAGGATGGTAGTTGTCCCTTTGTGGTCTTTGTGGACCCTCCATGGTTCAAAATACATCTTTTTAACACTACCTTAGCCATCTCCGAGAGTCTTTGGCAAAATGTTTCCTTTCTCTTTTTGAATTATGAATTTTTCTTGTTCCTAAGCCTAGCATAGCAACTCTTCTTGGAATCGTGATTTTTAAAATTAATTTTATTTAATTTATTTAAGCAAATTATGCATGAGAGACTAAAATCTGGCCTCCTGGAGTGCGCATTTGATGGCCCCACTGGCTGTTGTTGCAAGTGGAGCAATGCCAGAGGGCACCTTGGCCATGGAGTGAAATGACAAATCATTTCAAGACACTTGACGGGATGTATAAATAAGGCCACAAAAGCCTTGCCTTCTACATGTCGATGACCAAACCAGAGCAGATAAAGACCAAACACTGCAGTTTCGAGCTGATGGCCAGTTGCAGAGGGTGTCTGTGAGCACCAGCACATGGGGTCAAAGGCAATGACATCAGCACTTAGGAAAGAAGTCTCAGAGATGGGAGATGGGGTGCACTGACCGATAACCCATCTGGCACTGGGTGAACATTTTCATCACCATTCGAGGGCCCCCAAGGCACAGATGCAAACTGAAAGTGTTTCTGGGAATTAGGTTAACTGTGTGATCAAGGTGATCCTCTGAAGAGTCCTGACCCTCCCTCTAGCCCTGGTGTGAAGCACAACTAGTTTCTGATGGGAAGGATGGAGGACAGAGCCATGCCTTACCAACTTCTCTTCCCAGCTGCTCTCTGGCTCTTCAAAGACCCTGTTATTGTCCTCCTGGGACTAGCAGAGACTCCATCTGATGTCACCAGCCAGGGTCTGGGTGAGAAAGAGCCACTGGAAGATGCAATCAATTTCTTTTTGACCATGTGGCTATCATGATCCCTTTTGCTTGTAGGCAGTGAAGGGCTTCGTCACTGCAGTAAGAGAACAGATGTTCTAGACCTCAGCTGTCACTGCACATGAGAGCTGTGCCCGCTCTGGGACACCTGGCCATCTTCCACATCCTCACCTCTTTCTTAGCAGGTTAAGGACGTGGTGGGGGGGGGGGGGGGGGGGGGACATGGGAACTGCCTGACCTATACTGGGCCACAGGCCAAATGAGCGCCTTATTCCCACATCTCCTCTCCAGCTCCCTTCGTTCCCTCTTTTTAATCTACAAAGCAGATTTGCGCTCCACAGAAATCTGGGCAGCCGACTGGCATTCTCTTCATTTCCTTGTCCCCATCCCAACCCTGTTTTCATTCGTGAAAGGTCCCGGCGGGGTCTCTTTGCTAAACTAAAGGCCATCTGGTCCGTGGGATCAAGTATGTCCCCAAGGGGACGGCAGCACTGCAGACACAGACGGAACTCTCCCTTCCTAAGGGGCAGACATTAAGAACGTTGTGTCTCGCCTTTGAGGGCATAGTACTTCGTGGAGAGGGGAGTTATTTAATTAAAACAGAGCAAACTTTTTCACTACCAGGGTTGGGAAATGTACCCACTGAGAGATTTCAAAAGCAGTCAGCCACGTTTGGGGTGATTTTTTATATGTAATGTAACATGTGGTGTGAAATGTAATGTATTTGTAGTGTGTGTGTGTGTGTGTGTGTGTGTGTGTGTGTGTGTAGAGAGAGAGAGAGAGAGAAAGAACAAGAACAAAATTAATTCACAAGATAAGGCAAATCGGATTTGATTCAGCAAGCACAGTCAGTTTGCACACAAAATGCTTGGGGGAGCAGAGATAGCTTCTTTCCAGTTTTGACATTTCTGACACACGCCAGAAAAAGAAGGTGCTAAGGTGGGGTTCGCACCTTGACTCACTGGCTTTGCTCCACTCGTTACTATGAAGCCTTTAAGCAAGAAACCAGATCCATGTGCTCACAAACGGAAAAAATGTTGAAAAAGCACGTTGCCAACCGCGAGGCATGGCTCTCAGGCCGCAGAACGTAAACGAGCCAGAAAGGGAGCCTGTTGTTCTCTGACGTGGCTTTTCATGTCCAGCCCTCGCTCTGGCAGGTGGTGGAAAACTATACCCTGCCAACTCCAGGCAAGCCTGATCGCTTCAGTTTCTCTCAGAGAATTCCGGTCAATCAGGGCATTTGCACTCTCCTGCCCTGGCCTCCCCAGAGAGGAGACTTGGGTCTCTGGAGCCTCCCTCGTGCCACGGCCAAGAATGCAGGTCCCCTCTCCTCCCAGACTCTCGGATTTGTTTTGAAGGGTCAGACATCCCACCAGCCAGAGCGGGGACAGCTGGTTCTCCTCCAATATCCATTGTCACCACTTCCTTGGTAATGAAACCCCAGCTTTATGTGAGGTCCACATGCCCCCTGGTTTCCTGTTCTCTCTAGATGTGCTGCTGGCTGGTGAGACACCGGGCCTAAAGGAAGACATTCCTCCTCCTTGTCCCCCGTCTCCTGTGATGCATATACGCGCGGTAGGGGTGGCTGTAACCAGTGACTTCCAGAAGCCACCTGGGGAGGGAAGTCCTGCCCAGCACAGCAGTGAACCAGCGGCATCGGCCCCGCTCTGTGCCACTGCACCAGCTCTGGGGGCATCCTCCAACTTCTTAAACGTGAGAAAGAAATAAACTTCTATCTTGTCAAAGACCCTGATATTTGGAAGATTCTGGTAACTCAGAGGCAAACTTAAGCCAGACTTCACCACCTTGGGAGCCAGTGCAGAATAGGGGGCCAGACCCCAGAACGTGTTCTCTAAGACCAGCACCTAGCCCTGCAGCTTTTCCCTCCGTGGCCCTCCCGGCCCAGAGCACTGTTGTCTCTTCCGCTGATGGGCGGGAGATGCCTTCTGTCCTGTCCTGAATCTCCAGCACCCTGAGCAGACAGCCTAGGTGCCAAGACCCACATCTTTTGCTTTCTGGCTTTACTGTGACAGCTCAGCGTGGAGCGAGAGCTGCTGTTCATGGCGGCCAGAGTTGGGGTGCAGAAGGGGCGTGGGGGAAATGCACATTCTTCGTGCTCCCAGACTCAGCTTGCCCGATATTCCCAATATTCCCCGCTGCTCCGGTGTTGAGAGGCAGGATGGGGACTCAGCCCGCTCTAAGCAGCGCCCCCCGGTGTGAGGTCAGGTGGGGAGTGAGCAGCTGATGCTCCCTCCATAGGGTTCGGCCAGATGGTGGGTTTTGAAGTGATTTTCTTTGTGTGTGTATGTTTCTTGGTGTTTTTAAGTTTTAAAAATCAAGAGTCAGTATTCAGGAAAGGTGCAGTTTGAGAATTGTGGAGAACTTCCACAGCCCTCGCCAATGGGGTCCAGAAGATCTAAAGTCAAGGCCCAGATCTTTGCTTTATTAGCACAAGCCACTTACCATCTCTGAATTTAGCTTTCTTAATTTTGAAATGCAGATAATAATATCAGCTTTAAAATGTTGCCTTGGGGCACCCGGGTGGCGTCTGACTCTTGCTCTCAGCTCAGGTCGTGATCTCGTGGGTCTTGGGATCAGGATGCTTGCTCAGTGGGGAGTCTGCTTGAGATTCTTGCTCCCTCTCCCTCTGACCCCCATCAAATAAATCTTAAAAAATAAAAATACAATAAATAAAATGTTATTGCCATGACTGAATGAGCTCCTGTCTGTGAATGCATCTTATAAATGACCTTTTGAAAGGTGTCTTTGTACGAAGCCTAACCCCACGTCTCTGATTTGCTCTGGCGACATCTGAGAACATCAGGCATTCAACCTTCACATTCACAGAGGACATAGAGGTGGAGCAGACACTAGGACACAACCAGGCACAGGGAGGGAGCTGGTCAGATAGCTCGGTTTCCTCTCCAGCTAGAGACAGTTGACTCCCATGTACGATAGAGATGCAGGGCCCATGTTACATGGAGCCTGATGGGGTGTCCCCAGGTGGTGCTCTTCAGCTTTCCATATCCTTCTCACCACATCCTCAGAGCCTCCTGGAGGTGGGCGCCAGGAGGACACAGAGGCTCGGACAGTTAAAGAGCTTGCTTCCATCCACAAAATCAGCAGATGGTGGAGGAGATGTGGGAACCCCTTCTGGGTCGTAGCAGAGTCCGGGCTCGTCCCATGACTTCATGTCGCCTCACTAAGGCACCATGTCCTAGGCGCAAGGCTGGAAGTGGGGCTTCCTGCCCTTCCATCACACCCGCCCCTCTTGGGCAGCGTCCCAGGACCTCCAGGCCCCACTTGCTTTTACGTGATGAGTGGCGCCATCCCCATCACTTGAGGACCAATGTGTGGTTTCCCTTCTTCCGTCTCCCCTTCTGCCATCTCAGTGATTGGCCTTCAAGACCCACAGTATGAAATCTCTAAAGGTTGCATGTTAGGCACTGAAGACATGTTTGGGGCAGGGCTGGGGAGGTGATTTTCCAGATCCTCCTCATGTCCCTCCATCCGCTGAGAAGCTCAGCTGCCTTGCTCCTCCACGCCCACCAGCACAACCTGACTCACCTCCCAAGGCGCTCCTGGAAGCTCCTGGTCGGGCCATTGGAAGCGTAGCCTGCCTGCAGCTGTCTGCGGGCTTTTCTGAGAGCCCGGGATGACTGAGGCACACAGCAGGCGCTCATCACATGTTTGCTGAACTCATAGTACCCCATAACATTGCCCCCCAGAGGAGGAGTCCAGGGGCCTCACTCCAGGTCCTCACAGGAGGTTCTGACACTTGTGTCACACCTTCCCAGCTCTCCCAGTCCTTAGACATCACCTGTCTCCGTGACCGACTTCTCTCCACCTTCACACTATCTGACAAAGCCCTCCTCCACCCTCGCTCCGTCTGGATTGACCGTGGCTCCACACGGAGGGCGGCGAGGAGAGAAGACAGCCTGTGCCTCTCGTGACAAGACAGGCAACATTTAAATACACTTTCTGTAGGTGGGCTCCACTTAAAACCTGGTCACCAGGACCAAGCCTCCCCGCCCCCACCACTCCCAGGAGAGCAGGAGGAGGAGGCTCCCCAGCGCCCCCCCCCCCTCAACACACACTCTCTCTTCTTTGTCTAAAGCCTCTTCAGAAGTTTCATCAGAGGCTAAGAAAGATCAGAGAGGACATGTAAGCAAACAGTTTGAAGTCCACAGTTTACATATTTGTTACCAGTGAAGAGTTTATATGTTATGGTCGGAAAGATAAGATATTGGGGAAGAGACTTGCTGGAGAGAAACAGAAATGAAGCACTGGTCCCCTCCATGTATCCAGATGGGTTTTAAAATAGAATTCAGAAGACATGGCTTCGACATGGCTTCGACATGGCTTCCCTTCCCTTCCGTTCCCATCAAGTGCAAAGCTTCAGGTTCCAAGTAACCCATGTCCATTCTCAAAGGAAGACCAAATGCTGCTTAGACCTGACCACCATGGTTTCATGTCCTGGAGACCGTCACTGAGCTTAGCCCATTAGGCCAGAAGTGTTTGTAGCACAAGCACCTGTCTTTCACCTGGCCTCCCATTCACATTAGAAGCTCTGTTTCCCCATGTGCTCTGAAGGCTGGCTATCATGCTGTTTGGTTTATCTCACAGGTAAAGAAATTTTAATATAAACCTTCTGGTGTACTCGAAGAACAAAATCACTTCTTCGACCAGAACAGGAACTATTTATAACTCACAGTAAATGGAACTCCTTTTGATGTATTTACTAGAATATTTTGCAGTTGGCCTAGGAGTTAAGCTTCTAGAATCCCCAACAAGAACAAAAACCAAGAGTGAAATCAAATACAATATTCCTGGAGCAAAGGGGACAAAAACTGCTTCCTAAAAAGGTTACAGTTCTAGCCTTCAGAAAAGGATCATATTTCCAACATGATTCAGGTACGGTTTGCAGGAAGTGCAGCCATATTTGAAAACGAAGTGCCCTTCAAGAAGGCAACATATTAAAATACTTTTGCCAAGATAGATACTATAGATACAATGACATTTGCTTTCAAATAATGAATAAAACAACACTGCCTTTAGGAAACCAGTGACAGAGGCCTCTTTTATAGTAATATTAAATTCTATTGGATCTTCCAAATGTTTCAGATAATTAAGTAACTGGTAACCACCGACAGTTCTCGCCAGGAAAAGTACGTAGATAAAAGATAGGGCTTTGGGAAATTTCAAAGAAAGAAAATAAAGCAAAGCACATTTAGTGTTCTTCAGGCTATTGGTTCAGCGGCAGGCGAGTGTGAGGACGAGCACAGAGAAACCAGGGTTTCTTTTCTTCAGATGAAAACCCTTATCTTCCTCTCGGCCACTCAGGCCCCGTGAAGCATCTCTCTCAGCTGCCGGCACATTCTGAAGTTTGGATCTGAAGGTAAATCGTGTTTTCTTTGGGCTTTGCTATCCTGTAGCAGCCAAAAATAAAAGTGAAAGTTAAACAGTCAATGTTTTGATTAAGAAACTATTGCAGGGATCCTGAGGGGCTCAGTTGGTTAAGTGTCGGACTCTTGGTTTCAGCTCAGGTTATGATCTCAGGGTCGTGGAATCAGGCCCCGTGTTGGGCTCGAGCTTAGCTCGGAGTCTGCGTAAGACTCTTCCTCCCTCTGTCCCTTCCCCGTGCTCTCTCTGTCAAATAAATAAATCTTTAAAAAAAGAAAGAGAGAGAGAGAGAAGGAAAGAAGGAAAGAAACTATTGCCAAAAAAGAAAGAGAAAAAAAGAAAGAAGAAACTATTGCAAAGTTGTCTGTGGAAATAAATCTCAAAACAAAAGGTTTCCTGTCTTGCTAATTCAACGGACGAATGGATAAGGAAGATGTGGTCCACATACACTATGGAGTATTATGCCTCCATCAGAAAGGACGAATACCCAACTTTTGTAGCAACATGGACGGGACTGGAGGAGATTCTGCTGAGTGAAATAAGTCAAGCAGAGAGAGTCAATTATCATATGGTTTCACTTATTTGTGGAGCATAACAAATAGCACGGAGGACATGGGGAGTTAGAGAGGAGAAGGGAGTTGGGAGAAATTGGAAGGGGAGGTGAACCATGAGAGACTATGGACTCTGAAAAACAATCTGAGGGGTTTGAAGTGGCAGGGGGGGTGGGAGGTTGGGGTACAAGGGGGTGGGTATTAGAGAGGGCACGGATTGCATGGAGCACGGGTGTGGTGCAAAAACAATAAATAGTTATGCTGAAAATAAATTAAAAAAAATTTTTTTTTAAATCTCAGAACAAAAGATGAAAATGAGATTAGCAAGCAACAGAGGCCAGCAGAGGGCGGTCTCAAGAATAAGCATGTGTCTATGGACAAATTGTACTGAAACGGCTTAAAATCTGCTAATCAACATTAGCTCTCTGTCAGCAACTAGAAAATGTGTTTACAGTTAAAATAGAATGTTTGTTCCTTATCAGTAGTGAGACACCCATAATTTCTCAAAGTCAGGTTTAGTTAGCACTTAAATGCACTTGGTTGGCGGAGTTTATTAAAAGCACAGATTTCCTGGGTCCCACCCTTCATTTACTGAGTCAAAAACCTTAGAAGATGGCCCAGGAATCTGCATTTCAGTAAACTTCTTTTTTTTTTTTTTTTAAGATTTTATTTATGTATTTGACAGAGAGAAATCACAAGTAGATGGAGAGGCAGGCAGAGAGAGAGAGAGAGGGAAGCAGGCTCCCTGCAGAGCAGAGAGCCCGATGCGGGACTCGATCCCAGGACCCTGAGATCATGACCTGAGCCGAAGGCAGCGGCTTAACCCACTGAGCCACCCAGGCGCCCAGTAAACTTCTTTTTTTGGTGATTCTCCCGCATACCAAGTTTTGAGACTCACCAAGGAGTTCACACAAGATGTGAGAAGAATGGAGAAAACCTCAGACTTATTGAGCACCTACTTTGTGCCAGGCGATCGCTTGGTCATCTACTTTATCTTAAAATAATAAAATGTCATCTACTTTATCTTCAATAAAAAATAAAATGTCACCTACTTTACCTTACTGCATTTTCCCAGCAACCCTCCGAACTGAGTACTAGTGTGGCTCTTTCTCAGGCAAGGAAGTTCACTCTCTGTGAGTTTCAGCAACATCCCCAAAGTCACATGGCCACATGGATGACTGGATTTGAGTCCACATCTCTCTGATGCCACAGACCATTGTCTCTCCTCATCACAGGGACACATGTGTCTTTCCTATGGAATCCACAGAGTGAGCCTGGAAGGGGAGCTAAGTGGCCACCTCCTCGAGCACTGTTTATGCCTTTCCTTTCTTACCACTTTAAGAGTAGCATCTGAGGGGCACCTGGATGGCTCAGTCCGTTAAGTGTCCGACTTGCTTTCAGCTCAGGACGGGCTCGAGGTCATGGGATCCAGCTCCCGTTGGGCCGCGTGCTCAGCAGAGAGTCTGCTGGAGCTTCTATGCGTCTCCCTCTGGCCCTCACCCCCCATACTCACTCTCTCTCTCTCAAAAAAAAAACAAAAAATGAAAAAAGAAGCATCTGAGACTCCATTAAAGCACTTGTCCCTGGTACAGGAATGAATGTTTAAATTGTTCTCCTTTGTAAAGAGAGTCACTAAAGAGTGTGAACCAACAATTGTTGAAAGGACAGAAGATTGATTTAAAAAACATTCCCAACACAGAGCAGTTCACTCCAGGGATGAACTAGGGACTCGGTCCTCGGTCAGTCAGCATCTCAGACACCGATTCTCCATCCCACAGTTTAGAACAGATAACCGCCCACTAAAAACACGTAATTGTGCTCTCTAGTCTCTCCTTACCCAAAGCCACTGGTTGTTTGTCTTTCTCTCTCCAGCAACTCTGGGACTAATAAAAAATGCAACCATACCTGCAAAGCTCCTACACCCTTAAGACCAAGAGAGGACATGGAGGCACGCGGCCCCGAGTCTCTGAGCACCGTGGGCTTACCTCCCAAGGTTCTCCGCATCTTCAATGGTCTCTGGCAAGGTGACACCTTTGGTCTCAGGAAGAAGCAGCGTCATTCCCCCGGCAACCAGGCCCAACACCGCTTCAAAGGAAACAGAGTTTACACAGAGCCCTTAGAGCACAGCCAATGGCATTCCGAGGGATGCCAGCCGCTAACTAAAGGGCTGGTGGTAATGAACCTGGTTTTTAGAAGTCAGGAGCATCTCGGGAAAAAGTTGAACAATAGGATTACTGGGAAAATGTCAGAGTAAGAATAGGGAATATTGCCTTCATTTTACTTCTATGTAAATTCTACCATAACTGATGTTTAAGTATTAGGAAATTTATTTATTATTATACATAATATGTATTATATTGATTTTAGTGACTGTATATAAAATGATACATACTAGATAATTATATTATAATGTATTATTTTAATATATAATACATATTATAGCTACTATAAACTATAAAATATACTATAGTTACTATATGTTAATATTCTATTACTATATATGATATGAAGCATAAAGAGTACATTTTGGCCAGGGTGGGCCACTCTTGTTTCTCCCTCCCCTTTCCTCCCCCCTTCTTCCCCCCCCATCCTATTTCTCTCCCCTCTCTCCTTCTCCCACTCCTTGGTGGGTCTGCCTGGGGCGCAGCACAGCAGCTCTCCGCACACAGACAGCAGTTTTGCCTTCTGCCAAACAGGTAAGCTGGGTCTTGGAAGACCCAAGGTCTTAGTCTGGGGAGGAGGAGAAGTGCTCTCCTCCTGCTCTACTCCAGCATTATCACTAACAAAGCGAATACCTCCTTGTGTCTATTCTCAATTGTTAAGCAAAAGAAGGGCGACAATTTAGCATCTTCAAACCTCCCACAATTACATGTTATATGCACAAAAGTTGGGAGTCAAATTCATAAGAAAGTGGGAGGCTATGTCAAAATGCCTCCCAAATTTTGTCCTATGGGATGAATTATTGGACTCTAGAACCTTAAGAAGTAACATCTGGCCTGCCTTCTGGGAATGGCATCTAATCTTTCCCATGAAACAAGACAGAGTGAGTCAGGAGACAACAGAAGGGCAGGCACCTTCCTTGTCTCCTGTAAACTCACCAAAGGATATCGTGCACTGGTCAAAGAGGTCTTAAGCAATCATTCTGGGCTGGAAGGAAAGAATATTGAATAACCCATGAAGTCTTACCAAACAAAATGAGTGGCAAGCCTTGCCAAACCTCCATCAGCCTGAAGACCAGGAAGGGGGTGATGATTCCACCCAGATCACACAGGGAGGAACACACCATCACTCCAAGATTCCTGATAAAATACAGAGAACAAAAAGGATGATATGTTTGTGATTCAACTTTCTAGATGTTAACCTTATCCTAGAGCAAGAGCAGGGAGGGGAGAGAGGCTGGAGATAGAGTTAATCACCAGTGATTTTTAATTAGTCATGCCTATGTAACAGAGCTTCCATAGAAACCCCAAACTATAGGTTCAGAGAGCTTCTGGGTTGGTGAAAATACCCATGTGTTGGGAGGGTAGCCCACCCCAAGTCTATGGGGACAGAATCTCCTACGGGGAAAAAAGGTCCTCCTGTGCTCAGGGGACCTTTCCAAACCTCACCTTAAGTACCTCTGCATCTAGCTGTTCATTTATTGCCTTTGTTATGTCCCTTGTGATAATAAACCAGTAAACGTAATTAAGTGTTTGTCTGAGTTCTGTGAAACATGATAGCAAATTATTGAACTTGAAGAGCAGGTTATGGGAATCCTGATTTATACCAGTGAGTCAGAAGTGCAGGTGACAGCCTGAGACTTGTGCCTGGCATCAGAGGTGGGGGGGTCTTGTGGGGCTGGGCCCTTAACTTGTGAGGTCTGCTCTAACCCCAGGGGGTTAATGTCAGAATTGAACAGGATACCCCAGTGGTGTCTGGAGACTTGGAGAATTGGTTGGTGTGAGTAGAGTTCTTTTTTGACATGAAGAGATAGGGAAGGGTAGCGAGAAGGTATTGAGAAATAGAGAACAAAGAAAGCTAGAGGGGAGAATAGAGAAAAGACCGACCTGGCAGGATCCCCTCTGTCCCTTGTAATAGTCTTTGCTCTGACCCCCACTCTGTCTTCGGTGAAGATGGTCACTTTTGATCAGTGTTTGCATGGAATGTGCTTTTCCATCCCTTTACTCCTAAACAATCTCCACCACTATATTTTTTAAGATTTTTTATTTTTTTGATAGAGATCACAAGTAGGCAGAGAGGCAGGCAGAGAGGAGGAAGCAGGCTCCCCACTGAGCAGAGAGCCGGACGTGGGGCTCGATCCCAGGACCCTGGGATCACGACCCAAGCTGAAGGCTTCAACCCACTGAGCCACCCAGGCGCCCCGCCACTATATTTAGAGTGAGTTTCTTGTAAGCGGTACACAGTTGAGTCTTACATTTTTGTCCTGTCTGACAATCTTCGCCTTCTAACTGGGGTGTTTAGAACATTCATATTTCTTCATAAATTTTACATTGTTTAGTGCTAGATATTTTGTATTCCTATAAATAATCTTGACTTTGTTTTAAAAATATGGTGAAATTAGGAACAATAAACTGGGAAAAGCTTTATTCTTCAGTACATTACTTTTAAGTCTCCATTATGCTCATTTGCATAATCTCTTTCTCCCTACAATTGTAATTATAAAAGTAGTGCATTGCATTTCCTTTCCAAACCCCGACCACTACCTCATCTTAGTTGGTTGTATCATTTCTTAGTGTTTGCCATTATATTTTTAAATATATTTATAACTTACTTTATCAGTGTTTAGTGATATGTTTTTTCTTAGCTGGAAATAGAGGAAATTATATGCAAAATTATCTATCCCTATTTTATGGAAAGATTGTAATAACAACAGCAGATGTTGAATTTTATTAAATGCCCTTCACTATCTAAAGAGATAATAGTATAGCTTTAATTTATTAGCTCTATAAAAACTCTTTCAATATACTAGCATGAATTATACTATTGGATTTTTTAATATTGAACTGTCTTTGTGTTCCTGAATAACTCATCTTAGATATGATATATTATGATTTTAATGTCTCCACTATTCTCTTCTGATAATATGTTGTTTGGGATTTTAATCAATATTCACACATAATATTTGCCTATAGTTTCCTTATTTTCTTTATCTTTGTTGGTCTTTGATACCAATATTATTCTAGTTTTATTAAAATGTTTTTTGGGGCACCTGGGTGGCTCAATCGGTTAAGTGTTTGCTTTTGGCTCAGGTCATGATCTCAGGGTCCTGGGATCAGGCCCCACACTGAGCTACCTGCTTGTTGAGGAGTCTGCTTCTCCCTTCCCTCTACTGCTCCCCCTGCTTGTGCTCTCTCTCTCTGTCCAATAAATAAATAAAATCTTTAAATAAAATAAAATTTTTTTAAACCTTTCTCCTTGTTCTATAGTATAGAACAGTTTCAGTATTATTGGAGCTTTCTATGGATTAAGTGTTTTATAAACTCTCTGTGTGAGACCATTACGGATTTCCTCTTTATCATTGTTAAGGGACTTCCTTATCTTATTAAACACATTTTTGACATAAATTCAACTTTGTCTGATAAGATTATGGGTCTTGCTATATTTTTTGTTTGCATTTACTGATAAGCTTTCATGCATTCTTTTCTTTTCAACCCTTGCAAAGAAAAGCTGTACTTCAGCTATGCAGCAAAGTGTTCAGTTTTGCTTTGTAACCAAAGAAGTTTCCTTTTGTCAATAGAGGAGTCGAGCCTCATTGTATTTGTTTAAATGTCAGAAGCACTTGGAATTAATTCTGTCATTAGCTTTTATACCATGTTCTTTATTGCTTCTAGTGTCTTCTTTTCAGTATGTGTTGGCTATGTGTATTTTTTTCTGATAATTTGGAAAGTTTGTATTTTTTAAACTGTATTTACATATATATACATATGTACATATACAAAATACAAAATACAAAATACAAAAATACTATATATATAATATATATATAAATATATATTATATTTATATAAATATATAATTTATATAAATATAAATATATATTATATTTATATAAATATTATATATATATAGTAACCTACATCAAATGTGGGGCTCAAATTCAGGACTCTGAGATCAAGAGTCATATAGTCATATAGTCTTCTGTCAGAGCTGGCCAGGGCCCTGGAAAGTTTGCATTTTTTATTCAAATGTTAACCTTTATAACTTTATATAATACACTTACTGCTCTATTCCTTTAGGCAGTATTCATTAACTTCCTATTATAGACAATTATAAAATTGTTATAAAATTTATACATTTCCACTTCGTCCATCCTTCCATGCACTGCTTTCAGTACATCACACCACTGGTTTGGTGTTTGCCTTACCCTTTACATCTTTAAGTACACCTAAAGCACTACATAATTTATCAGATTTTTAAAAAAAAAATTTATCTATTTATTTGAGAAAGAGAGAGAGAGCCCCCAGGCAAGCATGGCAGAGGGTAGAGGGAAAAGGGAGAAAGAGAATCCCAAACAGACTCCCCACTGAGCTTGGAGCCTGATGTGGGACTCGATCTCACAACCTTGATACCATGACCTGAGCCAAAAACAGAAATCAGATGTTCAACCCGTAAAGCTACCCAGGCACCCATATCAGCTTTTAGTAATACGGCTTTTTCCAAGCTGGAAAAAGTATACTAAGGATACCACATAGAGCATCCCCTCTCCTTTCCCTTCCCTGTCTTCTAGCCTTTCTTTATCGTCAGATTTATGACATTTACTGCTGTTCTGTTGTCAAAATCACACTCACTTTAATCCCACATTCAATGATTATCAAGCTGATAATCAACTTGATACTCTCCTTATATCTGTGACTTACAGTGTTGGCCCAATAATGTAACTAGAATATTCTTTATCATTGTTCCTTCTGAGTCCATTTTTCTGTCACCCTGAGTGCCACTTCAAATCGTAGAGTCAAACCTTCTTTTATTTCCAGAAGTTTCTGTAAAGGTTTTTATTTTCCCCCTTTGAATTTTTCTGTTTTGTTATTTCAGTTGTCTTCTTTGGGACATGTATGTGTGCGCGCATGTGTGCACGTGTGCTTGTGATCTCCAAGACTTTTAAACTTTGCTTATTTCACTTTCATTTTGCAATTCTTCCTCCTACCTTGCCTTTCCCTCACTAGGTCGGTTCTCCTCTGCACTGCTTTCAGATAGGTTTCCATTTCAATCGTCTTGTCCCATATTCCTTCAAGAACTTTAATCTCTGCTTTAAACTCTTATTTTATGCATATGACCGATTAATTAATATTGCATTTAATTGAGGTACGTGGGGCTACAATTTTCACCTCCATTGTGACAATATTTTCCCAGAGAGTATTCTTTATCTGTCATTTGCTTTTTCTGTTTCCTTTCTCCCTTTCTCTCATGATGTGTTTGTATAACTGGGTGAATTACTTTCTTATTATTCATCTTTTAATACTTGATTTCTTCCTGTATCAGCCCTTTCAGAAGAACTCATGGGGAGGGGCCAGATCATGTTCTAGGCTAGTAAATTCTCTGTTCAACCAGGATTGTATGAGAACAGGTGCTTCCACATCTCCCACTCCCAGTCTACAGGGGTCGGCGGTGCAGAATCCCCACCACACAGTCTCTCTCCTCCACCTGCCTTGCAGCCTGCTGTTGTCCCCAAGGCCCCTGCAGCTTCTCTCCTGGACTCACTCTCCCGGCTTCACCTTCAGCCTCCTAGTGTTCGGGGAATGAATCCTCTGCCTCCGGCCCCTATACCCATCCTGTTACTGTAAACAGAGGCTCGTGGGCTATACCCTCCCAGGTATGCTCCCTACTTTGGAAAACTGCTGGCCTTGTCCCAGAGTTACTGTCATGGTGTGCATCCCTGGAATCTTCCAGACCCTCTGAAATCTCACTGCATTAGGCAGCCCCTCTTCTCACACTTGTCTTTCAGGGCCATCCTCATTGCAAAGCTGGAATTTGCAGGGTTTTAAAAATTTTCATTCTTCTGATAACTTCAGTGTGCTGTCCAAGAGGAGAAAGAAAAGGCACCATTGTTTTTTGTTATTATTTTAAGAAACTGTGTCTTAAAAAAGTAAAAAATTGAATAACCACACAGAAGCTGGAAGAAGTGAGAACTAGGTCCCTGATGTAAAAGTCATGGGGTTGTGGGGCTTGATTCATTCAGTCGCTCTAGAAGTACTTAGTGACTCCTTAGCACAATTGGAGACCGGGTGCAGAGGCACAGAGATGTATGGCACGTCGTCCCTTTACTCAGGGAACTCATTCCATACTGAGGAGATGAAAAGGAGAGACCGTTCTCAACACAAGGCAGTGCCTATTGAAACCAAAAGAATGTTCTTGACAATATGTGCTATACTTAAAAGGAGACTATTGTTCACTTCTAATACCTCCTGTGAATAAGAAGCACATTCAAAATGGCTTTGATAATTTTTTGACTTTGGAGTCCTTGTAATAAAGTAACTGAAATAATCTTCTTTTTCTAATGACTTAGATTCGATTCTGTTGAAAATATTAAAAATATCAGAACTTTCACGAAAGTCTTCTTGCTGTGTGTGTGTGTAGGTCATGGTAAAAGTCAGTTCTCAATGTCTGGCTTCTGCTCCCAGTTACCGAGAATCTTCATCACAGACTTTCTGCGCAAATGGTCTAGGGCTCCTTGAGATGAGCTGCTTGGCCTTCTTCCACATAGGAGCAGGCCCTCAGGACCTTTGACAGTTTACACTTTCAGTCTGTCCCTTGGGTCTGGTGGCCTTGACAATGGAATTGTTCGCGGCCTAGCTATTTTAGACTCTGGGCTCAGGACAGTCAAATGTAGATGTTCTCTTTAATTTGCCTTCATCTCTTTGCACTCTGTCCAAGCAACCTTTTACAGATGAGAGTAGAAGACGGTCTTTTAATGAAGGACAGATGGGGAAGAGGAGAGCACATCAGAGCCACGCTCGCGTCTTCTGGCTGACTGAGGGGCTCAGCTGCATAGCTAAGAGACTGAGGACCTGGAATAGTTCTGAGAAACCGCTGGCATGATGGCACGGGAAACAGGAAACCATACAGACAGAAAAAAAGGGTTTCAAGAAACATACCACATTCTAAAGAAGGTCAGAATTGGAACTTTAAGCAGTTAATTACTTTTACAATAAAAATCATCTTCACTTAAAACTGAGTCTCCTAAAACACAGATGGCAGTAAATACATACAAAGATGCTCGACATTGTCAGTGATGAGACAGATGTAAATTAAGGTCACAACAATACCACCACCCCCCAGAATGACTTACACAAAAAAAAAAAAAAAAAAAAACTGACAACACCGAGTGCTGATGGAGCTGTAGAGCAGCCAGAACTCTCCCCCACAGCTGGTGGAACACGAGATGGCCCGTGTCAGCGGAAAATTTTGGAAAATGTCCTGACAGCTCCTCATACATTTAAACACGCACCCTATGAACCACTCCGAAGTTTTTCCCCAAGATATATGAAAATGGATATATATGAAGATATATATCCACTCCAAGACCCATACCTGACTGTTTCTGAGCAGCTAGATTAGAATCACTCCAGACTGGAAACAGTGAGTGCCAATAAACCGGCGAATGGCTAAGGAAATCGTGGTGCATCATTTCCACACTGCGACGCCGCTCCGCACTCAGAGGGAACAGGGCATGCGTGGACACCTGCAAGCCCGGGGGTGGCCTCCGTCACGCTAAGTGAAAGGGGGCGGGCACAAAAGGCTACGAGGCCATGTTCCTTCATTTACATAATAACATTCTGGAAAAGGGGAAACCGAAGGGAGAGAGATGCTTGCCAGGTGCTGGGGATGGGAAGGCGCGGACTGACTGCAAAGGGACCTGAGGAAGCCTTTGGAGGCGGTGGCAATGTCCCCGTAGTGACTGTGTGGCAGATGAATGAACACAGATACAATAAAACTCAGCAAACTGCGTGTGACAGTGAATTTTGGTCTAAACCTGACTTTACGCAGTACATCTCCTAGGCCTGGGGCACCTGCGTGACTCCATCGGTTTAGCGTCTGACTCTTGATTTCGGCTCAGGTCATGATCTCAGGGTCGTGGGATTGAGCCCCCCCCTCCCCACCTACAGGGCTTGGAGCTCAGCAAGGAGTCGGCTTGAGATTCTTTCTCTCCCTCTGCCCCTCCCCACCTTCTCAAATAAATAAATAAATCTTTTTAAATTACGATGAGTCTTCTAGGCCTGTTACTACATTTACAGAAAAGCATTCTGTCGTCCCAGGAAGAGCCCACCGTCGAGGTCAGAAGGATGCCCTGCCACTTTCTGGCTCTGTGCCTCTTGCAAGTGCTCTTTCCTTCTCTAAAACCCAACTTCCTCATCTGTAAAATGGGCGTAACGGTCACATTAAGGGCAAAGATGTCTAGAAATGTTTTATGTGCCATCATACGGTCAGAGCTCTGAGCACATTATGTCTACAGGTGTCTGCATGGCTGTGGACTTAGGCAGGAGCTGGAGCTGAGGGCTAGGCTGAAAGCCGGTCTCACACTCCCCAATCAGGGCTCTCTCCATGCAGACGCTTGTTCTCCAGGGCTTGCCCGCTGCACACTCCCTTCCAAGTTTCCATTTCATGTTCTCTCCTGTAATTAGCCGTTGGCCTTCTCTCTAATGCCCACCCCCCAACTCAGTGTCCAAACGGATTAACCTCTAGGGGAGCCTTGAGCAACGGTCTTGGAAGTGCTGGTCCTCGCTGAGCCTGGCTAGTGCCCAGCCAGGTCAGTGGCAACCCCACCACATTCCCCTACCCCCCGCTTTGTGCACCCACCTGATGAACGTGGGGTACAGCTCGGCGTTCACCAGGCACACCAGCTGGAACACGATGGTGATTCCCATGCGGCCAAAACAAGCCACTGTGATGTTTAGCCAGTGTAGATCTGGACAGGAAACACACAGAGGTGGGGAATGCACATGGGGACTGGGCCCATGACTGCCCCGCCTTGAGGAGCCCCATTAGGAAGCTTGGACTCCAGAGCTGGAAGAGCCAGAAAGAGTGCCCTGTCTAACCCTTTCATTTTGGGGTAAGAAAACTGAGTCCTGCAAGGTTGCAGAACCTGATGGTGACACAGGAGGGAGGCTCCTTTGCGCAGAGGAAAGAACGTATGTTTTGGATCTCAGTTCTGCCTCCTGTCAGCCACGTGACCTACCTCTTTGGGCCTTGGTTTCTTCAGCTGTAAAATGGGAACAGTGATAGCCAGCCTACAAGCTATTATGGGACTTTGAGATGACAAATGTGAAACGTCCACCATGACTGCTCCAGAAACGTTGGCTTCTTAATTACCATGCAGTAGTGTCTCTGCCAGAGCCTGACACAGGAGGGCCACAAGAAATACAGCCCCTCGGCCAGCAGCCCTGGAGCTGAGGGACCGGATTTCTAACCCTCAATCTAGCCTTCACTTCCAAACACATTGTCTTAAAGGAAACACCATTCAGGATAGTCTCAGACTCAAGCACTAGGGAAGCAAACCCTTGCTGCACCTTAGCAGACGGCTGTGGGGCTCTTCACTCCACGAGGGTTCAGGAAGCCCGCCCCCTACTGAGGACCGATCAAGGAATTGGGCCCCATCACTGGCTCCACCTGGGTTACTCCACATATTAACAAGCAAGTGGCTTCCAGGACATGCCAGGGGACTCATTAAAGCCTCTGGGGTCACAGACATCATGTCTTCTTGACCCCTGTCCCCAGATACTGGCCTTTCACGGAGGACATGTTCGTTTTACTCCGCCAGCGGGAGGGTCCCCGGAGAGAGGACACGGTGGCCTTAGGAATGAGCTCCCCACCGGGTCTAACTCAGTCTCCCAGCCCCCTGCTGTTCACCACCTTGTGGTGGGGGCCAAGCCAAGATCATGGATACCCCCAGCCTCCCGAAGAGAAAAGAAGAGGAAGTTCACTCAGGCAGGATCTACAGGGAGGGCCTTGCGTACACACTCTGGGGTCTTTAATCGGGTGAGCAGCTCTGCTGTCCTGTTTCCCATCGGCGCTGGGGGCACCTCTCCCTCCCCAGGGGGACCGTGGGGAGCATCCCTGCCCAAAGCCCCCAGTGCTTCCTTCCACATGGGGGACACCATCCAAGGCTGCCTGCTGCTGACGCCCACGTCTGACCCCAGGCCCCGCCTGCTCTCCCAATTTCAGGCACAGGCTCCTGGCTGCTCCTTGACCTTGACTGCTCAGCTCGACCCTCCGCCGTGATCCTCCCGCTTCCATCGTCCTGCCCGGAAGCACCTTCCCCAGATGGTGACATGGGTCGTTCCCCTCCTTCAGGTCTCCTAAGGCCGCCCCTGACCACTGCACAAAGGATTAACGCCCACCATGCTTCACCTGCACTTTTTCCCTCTAGAACCTGAACTCTGTGAAGCAAGAACGTTCTCTGCTTTGCTCATGGCTGTGATCCCAGGGTCGAGATGTGTGCTGGCCACACGGAAGGTACTTGTAGTATTTCCTGGGAGGGAGGGAGTGTTTATCATCGCACGTGACAAGGACTCGGTAGAGGCAAGTGGAGAGGGTGGGGCTGGGGGAGAGACCTTGGCAGTGGGGGATGGGACCAGAGAGCTCGGTGCCTGGGTTCCGTCCTGATGATAACTGACCGTCTGAGGTCTTGGCTTCCTCCTCTACGCCCACTGCAGTTGCTTAAAAACAAACAGAAAACTTCCCGTTTGTCTTTGCAGAATTCCAGAAATAGGAAAATGGAGAAGATGGTGGAGACGATCTATTCCAGTCGGACTCTGCTCCTCCCCTGTCTGCGCTGTTCTCTCCATGCCAGGAGGAAGAAGAAAACGGAGTCGTCTTTTTATTTTCAGCCTGATCCATGCAGCCTGGTTCTTGAGAAAACCGTTTTCAGGAAACACGTCCCGCAATACCCTCTCTGTAAAAGCTTACCGAAACCGCTCATTTAACCCACAAGGGCAAGGCACGAGCAATACAAACTGAGGAAATGGCAAATCTGCCTTGGGCTTCTTCAGCCACCTCCCCAAACGTAACCCATAGGAAAGGCGGTTGGTGTACTCAAACCGAGACCGACCAGAGTCACTCTGCTTCGGATTATGCTGGGTGGTAAGGACAATGGACGAAAACATACACCCGCCAGAGAGGCTGGGGTCAAAAAGACTGGCAATACCCAGTGTTGGCAAGGGTGTAGACCAGTTGGAACGCTCAGGCATCGTCGGTGGGAGTGTGCGTTGGTCCAGCTGTTTTGGAAACATGCCTGTATCCACTTCGAGCTGCATATATAGCACACCTGACCCGGCAAACGCACTCACAGATTTGTACCTGGGGGAAAGGAGAGTCTAGACCCATGAAGAGATGTGTGTCCGAGTGTTCGCTGCAGCTTATACCCCAGGAGGCAGACGCTGAAAACCACACAGGTGTCACAGTCAACGGTGGGACAGGAAGTAGCACGACACTTGTCATTTACTCATCATGGGTACGTTATACCAATTTAAAATTAAAACACACACACACACACACACACAGCTATAGACTAGGGTAACACCCTGACTTTGTCTTTGTTCTCGTTCGAGGGGCATATGCAGGGGCCGAAACACTGTTCCACGGTTCGATAATACGATCATCCAGAGAATGAGGGAACACCCGACTCACCGTGGGAGATAAAGATCATGACGGCGCAGGCTGCCCCCGCCACCAGATTGGACACCACCAACGGGCGGATGAGGCCAAAGCGGTCAATGGTGGTGAGGATGATGAAGGCCGCCGGGAATTCAACCAGAGCCGAGTACAGGAAGTCCAGGTGGAGGTTCCCGCCCGTGGCGCCCACGTGCATGATGAGGCCCTGGTAGAGGACGGAGCTCGTGAACCTGAGCACAGAGGAGAAGCAGAGGCTCAGACCGAGGCTCCTGTCTGTGGGATGGGGGAGGGTTCGGAGTCTGGCCGCCAGAGAGGAACAGGTTTCGCTCCATCTAGAACGTCCTGGAGTGACATGAAATTCAGGAAGGGCGTCCTAGACGGGCCATCCGTGAGAGGCTCTCTCGGGATTGATGTGATGTCATGACTTCTGGGGTACAACCCCATGTCCTAGAGTCAGCCAACGAGGACCCTGAGGCCACGGCAACTATAGAGGGATGGGCAGAGGGTACCAGGAGTGAGCAGGTCCAGCGATCAGACGCTGTATGAGCTGTGTGATCTTGAGGAACTTAACTAAGCCCTGTCTGCCTCAGTTCCCTCATCAGTCTTCTGAGAACACTCAGCACAGTCCCATCCTGTCCCAGCACCCAGATTCAGCCAGAGCAGCCTTTCCCAGTGGGAAGCCCCTTGTTCTACCCTGACAAAGGGTCAGCAGGCTTGTTCTGACCACAGATGTGTAAGACTTAGCGGCCAGCCCGCATTTGAGAGGCTGAGTCCTCCTCCAGGGGCCCCCACAGATCAGGTTTGCCCTCCACAGAACGGTGACAAAAGGCGCATGGATGAGCGATTTCTCTCCACAACCCTCTCTTCACCCCTTCCCTGTCCCACACTGAGAGCCTGGAGTGATTCCTGGGACCTAGAAAGCACTCGCTAATGATGAGCGATTACTGGTGTCATCATCGTCATCATCCCAAGGTCAAGTCCACAGAGCACAGCAGAGCAGACGCCAGCC
Source organism: Mustela nigripes (assembly GCF_022355385.1). NCBI lineage: Eukaryota > Metazoa > Chordata > Mammalia > Carnivora > Mustelidae > Mustela > Mustela nigripes. The sequence continues at coordinate 142,374,579 of NC_081561.1, read as the reverse complement.
AAGTCTTTCCCCGCGGCACAGTGGTGCTGTCATTAACAGCACCGCTCCCCTCTCTCTCTCCTCCACCCTGCAGCCCGCCGCAGGACCCCTCCATCTGTAACCCGCCGCAGGGAGGAATAGCAGGGGTACTGAATACAGCTCAGACACCGATACGGACTAGCTAATTCACTCCAGAAGGTTTTAGAGAGTCCGTGGTTTGTTTTTTGGTGACATTATGTAATTTTGGAGGATAGAAACACTTGGTCATTTATTGGTATTTACAGTATGAGAAGAGATTTTGGTTGATAAGAAGTTGCGCTCTTGTCCCAGCATGTAAATTGCCTCTTGGCTCTAAAACAGATCACAACTGATATTTCTATCAATATACTCCCTTGTTTTATACAACTACACACCAAGAAACGTTGTGATGCTCTTGCTTCTAGTCCCGAATCATTCCTAACTTCCGAGGGGCTCACCATGCCCTCCCTTTGTCCCAGTTAAGTGGGAAGAGTCACCTATTACCAATAGATTGCTTTAAGAGAAAGGAATGTATTAGCTTGGTTTTCCAGTCAAAAACCAGTTAGCAAGTGTGCAGTGCTGCCATCTTTTGGCAGAGCCCATGAATTGCATGTACATGTTAAAACCGCCGTCCGCGGGTCTAGACACATTCTAAAAAGCCCTTTACACAAATTATCTCACGAAGCTGCCAACATGCCGGCGAGGGAGGTGCTGCCGTGATCCCCATTTGCTGACGAGGAAGCTGAGCCATAGAGAAATGGGAGCTGTCTGCAGTCACGGGGCCAGAAAGGGCTGGGAGAGAAGCAGCAGGTGGAGGGAAGGCCGGCGGGGGGTGGGGGGGGGGGGGGGGTGGGGGGGGGGGTCCAGGGGGGGCTCAGGGCAGGCCATGGAAAGGGATTTGGTTTTATCCTCAGGGGGTTAGGAAGCCAGCGGAGGGTGTAGACAGGGGAGTTCTGCAGAGCAGAATGTGCAGGGGGGTGGGTGCAGGAGTGTGAGAGCTGAGGGGCCAAAGCACACCCCTGCCCCCTCCCCCCTGGAGCAGAGTGCATTAGGGGCTGCAGTGCAGGCAGTGAGTGGAAAGGGAAGGGGGGGGGACAGAAGCGCACCAGGCAGCTGGGTGTTTGCAGAGGCTCCTGGGACCATCGTGCGGCTGGCTGCAGGCCTCTGGGGCCAGCACAGGGACACGCATGTGACTAGTAGGGGCAAAGGGAGCGCACGGTCAGCCTGGCTGGCGCCCCTTGCTCCACGGATGGTTTCTATGGAACTGTGGTTATTCACGCGACCTTCAGCGAATATCTGCAAGGTCACCCTGTGCCAGGCATCACACTACTAGCTTGGACCTTTGTTCTAGTAAAAGCTTCCTGGAAGCAGAAACGATTGTACAAGGAGCAGAGTGGCTCCAGATGAAGGGGGAACCCCAGGGGTTGGGGGAGTGACTGCTGAGAACCACCCACGTCAAGGACAAAGAACCACCCATGTCAAGGACAAGGATGTCCTCTGAAGGAGCAGGGTGGGGGACTGCAAGAGAGCCGCCCGGAGAGGGGTGCAGACCCTGGGCGTGGGCCAGGGTACGTGGGTGAGGTCCTGTGTGTGAGGGGGGTTTTGTAATCAGTGGGCGATAAAGGCACAGCCCTGCCCACGCAGGGTCTCTAAAGTGCCAAGATGTGAGGAAGGGCTCTGCTTCTTTGGAAGCACCGACAGCCACTGAAGTCTCACCCATTTCCATTGACAACAGACAAGTCAAGGCACGTCTGTTCCCAGAAGACAGAGCCGTGAGAGGGGCGGCAAGCCTGGGACCCTCCATCATATTTCACTCATCCTGCCGCTGACCCCTCCCACGTCACATGCTCTTCTCGCTGGAATGCTGTCTTTCCCTCATTACTCCATCCTCAAGGGAGAAATCAAGATGTCTTTCTACGAGCTCACTGACTGCTTGTAATTCATTTAAAAACTCCTTTTCTGCCCGCATTGCTCCACTGCCTTTAACTCATATCCCAGGGCTCGGGCAAGCATCCTGATTCCACGCGGGGGAAGGCCCAGAAGGTCCCTTACCACAGGTACATCAGAATAAGGGTGTGCTTCCTCAGGTGTGGCGTGCTGAACAGGTCTGCAAAAGAGGGGCTCAGCTTTTCGGTGACATCCTCTGCGAGAGAGAGCATCTAGGAGGGAGTAAGAGCATCAGTGGCGTCCAAGCTCAGGGGAGCAGAAGAAGCCCTCAGGGCCACCCCCATTCCTGTGTTCATCACCCCAAGTTCTTCCAGGGCCTTCCCGCTCCTCAAGGCAGCCCCAGAAGCATTTTCTAAATCACCCGGCGCACCTGGGTGGCTCTGTGGGTTAAGCCTCTGCCTTCAGCTCAGGTCATGATCTCAGGGCGCTGGGATCGAGCCCCATGTCAGGCTCCCTGCGCAGGGGGGAGTCTGCTTCTCCCTCTCCCACTGCCCCTACGTCCGCTGGTGCCCGCCCCTTCTTGCTCACTCTCTCTCTCTCAAATAAATAAATAAAATCTCTAAAAAAAATAAGTAAATAAATAAATCATAAACCCAACCCAAGGCTCAGTGATATGAGAAACCCCTTGCTATTTTGTCACCTTGAGATCAGGGAGAGGCGATTTCCCGTTCTTCTGGGCAATGTGGTCGATTATCTTTATCACTTGAGTGTTTCTCTTCTGTGACAACAGCCACCGGGGAGACTCGGGCACGCACCTGCGGACACAGATCGTCACCACGTGTGGGCACCTCCAGAGTGCACCTGCCGCGAAGGCCTGTTTGGAGCGAGGCCACGGCTCCGAGAAACCGACCCTCCTCACTTCGGGACTGTAATTCCTCAAGCAGCTAGTGGACGAGGGTCTGGGGTCATCCCGGACCAGCCCAGGGATCCACGAAGGAGCTCTGTGGGTGGGTCCCTCACACTCTCAGTGCCACCTGCTAAGATTTAGGGGCAAAAAGGGAACGGCTGCTTTTCTCTGCGGCCTTCATTTCACGGGGCAGGGGTCCCTTTCTCTGCAAGCCACTGGCCGCCTTCCACCCCCTGGAAACTCCTGGTACAGATCAATGCTCCGTGGGCTCCCTGACCCTTGTGGGACAGCAGGGCGTCTCGGCATCATACAAGGGCAGTTGAACAGGTCCCAAAATATCTCCCAAACCACATAAATAGATAGTATATATGGTCATTTCAAAAACTGGGTAAGGATGTTACAACGTGAAGATTGGGAATCTCTGGCATGAGGTCTTCTGGAAACACTCGGGCTGAGGCCCATGCTGCGGGGCCAGCGAGACTCAGCCCGGGCATCCCGCCCGTCCGGGGAGCCCCGGATTTCACCCTGATGGGGAGAGAGCAGACTCGTCCTGGCCACAGGTATACGGCTCCTGGCGGCGAGCCCTGCTTTAGAGACTGGGTCTACTTTGGCGCTACCCACGGTGATTTGTCCTTGGAATGGTGATGGAGGAGTGCAAGGGTGAGATATTTCTCTCCACAGCCCTCTGCACACCCCTTCCCTGCCCCACAATCAAAACTCAGAACTCACCTGTCCAGCTGTCTGTGCCTTGGGACCCTGCCAAAGGCTGTCCACTAGGAAGATTGATACGTCATGGGACTGGTTTGTCTCACAGTGGCTTCATGCACACATTCCCCAGGAGCTCTCACGCATTCATTCATTATTCATTCATTCATTCGACGACAGCAAACGCCTGCTCTGTGGCTAGGCGGCTTCTTATCTGACTTGAAGCATTGTCCCTCTCTCTAGGGGGATGCAAATTCGAAGAGTTTCTGTTTGAGGATTGCTCCCCCACGTAATGGGGCCATCCTGTAATATTAGAACACCCCAAATGGCACAAAGGGCGGGAGTAGCCCTATGCCTGAGTGACAGGTCACCCTGGCCACTGGAGGATGGCCCACGTGGCCCCCGAGGTCACCGGGCAGTCGGAGTTCACCGAGCGTGGTCCCGGGGGTGGAGAGAGTGCAGGGCCCCGTGGAGGACCCGCGTACCAGTAGTAGAGCAGGAGGAGGAAGGTGGGCAGAGAGGTGGCCAGCTGGAGCCGCCGCCAGTGAGGGATGACGTAGGCCAGCCCGGAGAGCAGCACGAGCCCCACCGTGAAGGCCGTCTGGTAGAGGATGGCCACCATTCGCCGGTAGCCCAGGCCCACGAACTCTGTGACTGAAACAGGACATGGGTCACCATCAGGGCTCCTGTGCTCCCCGTGGCCTCCTGCCCTCCGGGCGAGCCCCCACACCCTGCCCACCTCCCCCTGCCTGACCCCAGCCCCTTCCCCTCGTCCGCGGATGCTCCTCAGCTCAAGCCTGGCTGTCAGTCCCTGCTTCTCTCCAGCGTGCTCTTTTTTAATCCCCCCTTTTACCGTCTATACTGTCCTTCGGGTGCTTTAGGGCTCAGTTTGCCTGAACACGGGCCCTGCCTCCTCCCCAGAGCTTTGCCCCGACAGGCTCCAGACCGAGCTGCGACATTTCTCATGGCCCCGGGACTGTAATTCACTTAACAAGCATCTCTGGGTGCCCACCAGGGACCCGGCGCCTCTCCAAGCGTCCGGGGCGTGTCCTCAGCCCCCACAGCAGAGTCGTGCCCTCACCACCCCACATCTTCATGAGAGAGGGCAGAAGGCGCACCCAGCAAATGAGCAAATGCCAGGCCAGAACGCACTTTGTGCCCCCGGGGGACGGAAAGTTAACCGGTAGGAGGCATCGGGCGCTGGCGAGTGAAGGGATCTCCGTGTCTCAGAGAGCAAAGCAGGGGTGAACCACACGGGGGAAATTCCAGGCAGAGGCAACTGAGGAGGATCTCCAGGAAGCGGTCGGACCTGCGGCCATCCTGGGGGCCCCCGCACAGAGGCTGGCCTGGGCCGCATGAGGAGGAGAGCCCGTGCCCAGAGCGGCAACATGTCCCCACGCCCACAGCTGAGCTGAGACAAGGGACCCACGTGGAGGTGAAGCGATGGTGCTGGCCTGGGCCCAGGCGCGGGGACAGAGAAGAGACGGTGGCCCCGGGTGTGCTGTGAAAGGAAAGCCAGCGGCAGGACCCCTGAGGGGCCAGAAGCAGGAGGAGAGAAGCGGGGGCCGTGCTGACCGCCAGACAGTGGCCTGGGGTGGGGGTCTGAGGTGGAGCAGTTTTGGGGACGGGGAGGACAAAGTCCTGGGTCCTGCCACACGGAGGGGGAGAAGAGAAGCCAGTAAGGGCGAGCAGTGAGTCAGCAGCAGAGGCCCCGGGAGTATGTGACCCACAAGCCTTCCGGGGAAGGGAGCGGGGAGGTGGGGGCAGGGGGGAAGTGGGGAGGGAGGCCGTCCCCACGTAGTGCCCTGCCCGGTGACACAGGCTGCCACATACAACTAGACTCCGCACATTTTGTCTAGACCCCGCCAGCGAACCCTCTCCCCCTAAGTCCCCCTCCACCTTTGGCTCCATCGGCTTCCCCGCGCCCGGTGGGAAGGCATCCCAGCGGGACACTTACTCAGGACGTAGCCGGACGTCCAGCTGCCCTTGCTGACCAGCCCGTGCAGCAGGCGGAAGAGCAGCAGAGACGGGTAGTCCGGCGCCACGGCCGTGAGGACGCCCAGGACGGCACCGACCAGGGTGGTGGCCAAGAGACAGAATTTTCGGCCAAACCTTCAGAGGCGAGGAGACAGGGCAGCGGGGGTGAGTGTTGAGTATTTGGGGTCCGATGGGCACCAAGCGACAGCGAGGGTCTTGATCGGGAAGCATGTGTCACTGTGTCCTGAGGGACTGTCACTGTGTCCGAGCCAAGGGCCCAAATGTGTGGTCCTCAGGGACCAGCGGCCCCTTTGAGGTTCATTAACTCACTGTAAGGAGGAAGCCAGGATCCGGATGCTCTCCGGCGTGTGGCATCTCAGCCAGGGAGGGTTGCTCCCCTGGGGGCTCTGCAGGTCCCCACATGTGCCCCGCTCGTCGCCCGGCAGACTGCGTTATTATTAACATGCCAGCCTTATCAGGGCCTCAAAAACTTTTCTGGGAGAATATTCAGTTCTCATGGTAGAGCAATTGAGGATTGTTTCCCTTTCTTTTCTTCATGAAAGAAACGGGCAAGTCACTTGCTAAGTCTTCCTCCCCGGTAGGGAGCGTCATGGACTCCATCCTTCCAACCTGATCCCACACTGCAGCGGCGACTCGAGGAAGCAGCGGGCCAACCTCTGTGGTCACACGCCCGACCCGGTCCCTACCGCCACATCTCCCCACCCTGCAACCTCGGCGTTCCCCGCCCCCTGCCTCCTCGACTCCAGCCCGGGCCCAACATCCCCGACTCCTTGGCCCCTCGCCTCCAGCCCCACGCTCCGGCCCAGCACGGCCCCCACCAGCGAGCCAACAGCCGCATCCCGCACTAATGTGGAAACCTCCGGCCGGACGCTCACACCCGTCACCCCCAAACAGTCAGAACTAATGTCGTCCGCGTCCACCTCCATCTCTCCTGCTGTGCCTCCGACCAAAGGCTGCTCCACCGGCTCCCCGGGCACCCAGCCCTTCCACGGCCCCGTGGGTTCCTCAAGCCCTCCGTGGTGTGGTCACCCCCGTCCTGGACCCGTTGCCTGTCCCCGTCCCTCCCACCGCACTTGCCTTACAGGGTTGTCCACGCACCCACACTCTCCTCCCTCCTCTCTCGCCTCTCCTCAGCCTGGCCCTGACACCATCCTTGACCCTGATAGGCGCGGGGGGGGGCCTTGTCCGCAGACCTGGGCGCGCCTCCCCGTCAGGCCAGGCCCGTCTTGCGGTCTAGCGCTCCGCACTATGCCGGGACAGTGGGTGTCTTTCTACCTCCCTGTCGTTTCTGCTACATCTCCTTGGCCAGCAAGTCCTTCCCGAACAAGCTCTGTACGCTTCGCTGCTTATCTCAAGCACAGCTGACAGCTTTAGATACCAGCTCCTGCGGACAAATCCCAGATGTTTATCTCTAGCACAAACCGCTCTTCTGAGCACAACTCACGTACCCAGCTCCCTATGTGGTATGTTTTCTTTGCCTCCTGGGCTACGCTTAGCACAGGACCAAACTCGGGATGGCTCCCCACCCCCTCCGCCACAATTGAAGCCTTTTTCAAACCCCCTCTGTCCCTACCCTCACCTCACCCAACTGCTGCATGTGTACACCTTGCCTTTGTCCCGTATTCTCTCAGCCCACCACCCAACTATACAATATGCATGAGTTTGGGCCCCCCAAGTCCATCCTGAATCCCCACCCTTACTCCATCTTGCTACCCTACCCCTCTCCAAAGCTCTAGCTACCAGGTCTCTCTCCCTCAGCATCTGCGGTGGGTTTCAACCAGCCAGACGCTCCCACCACTGTCCCCCGCGATGCATTCTCCTCACGGCATCGCCGCTGCGTTCAGTCGACTTGGCCTTTACGTACCGGTCTGCAATGTAGCCGACACCCAGAGAGCCCAGGAAGAAGCCCAGGTTCACGCAGGACTGAAAGAGGTCCACCTTCCAAGAGTTGTCACACACCAGGTTAAACTGCGGGTCATGCCGTGGTCGGAGGGGCCGGAAACACAAGACGGTTTGTAAGTCCAAGTGTCCCTTCTGTCTTCTCTCCAGACAAAATCAGTGTTTACCCCGAAGTGTGATAGACCCAAGGGTTTCTCATCATTTTTTTCTTACCACATTTTCATAAGACAAATTTCAGGTTTCCCGTGAATCTCACCTGCTACGCTATATCCCTAGTATCATTGTTTTACCCTCACCACTGTCCAGAGTTTTGACCTTGGCCGTCAGTTATTGAAAGACAACATGGCCAGCAGATGAGTCTTCTAAAAAGAAGTATAACACAGCAATTTCCTCAAGACAGAAATATAGCCAAATATATTGAACACATTTCTCAGAACTGGTCAAAAGCCCTCGATTTTAGTACCTGTTAATTATATATTTCATTATCTGAGGTCCACCGATGATCCTGGAGATTCTGTCATGGGGGGTGTGGCCATGAGTGGCCCCAGGAGGGGCTGAGCAAAGACACTCGGGCAAGAAGCCAGGCTTGGTGGGAGAAGTGTGGGCGCTGGGGTCCTGTGCTCGGGACCCAGGGTGGCCAGAAACTCAGAGGGAGCATCGCGCCTTGGAGCCGGCGAGGGGAGGGACAGAGCAGGAGGGAGCCAGGGGCAAAGGCAGGACAGACCCCCCTGGGGAAGGGCTCTGTTGAGTTTTAGGGGAAGCCGCACCACAGGGGGCACACACCTGGGCACTGAGAAGCCCTCACCAACCCCGAGAGTAGGAGGAGGAGGAGGACGAGAAGCACCCCACCTCCTCACTGGGGCGCAGAGAAGGTAGAAGCAGGGTGTGCGGCGCCACGGCTGGGGCCCTCACGTCGTCCCGGTTCTTGGCACAGCCCTGGGGCACACCCTTCCTCTCTCCCTGTCTCTGTCCTGCTCTAAGTACTTCAGATTCATGGCTCCCCCTACCAGATGACGCTGGGCGATGTGTGACGGTAAGAAAGTCACTTCGCCACTGTTCCCAGTCTGAGCCGTGTGTATTGCGCCTGTCCGTCCCACTCACAGAGCTGGTGTGAGCACACAGGAGGAGGAGTCCTGTGAACAGGGTTTAGGTAAATAACAAACACTTTACCCTCTAGAATAGAGGTTTGACTATACCCCGCTGCCTGCAAATATTTCAGGTGCTGGTTAAAGCCAGCCCCTTCCCCCCACCTCCAGTCCTGGGCCCTGGGGTCGACCATTAAGGGCCCCAGGGCTCTGGGCTCCGTCAGCCTGGGGGTCCCTCTGACTGGCTGCTTACTTCCTTGACATGAGCACTTTTCGATATAAAATCTGGGTAGCACTCTGAGTCACCACTTGACTTTCAGCAAAGAATCCCAAGCCTGTCCTGTGGCCTGCCACCTGCACCTCAGGGTTGGCTCCTGGGAGTGGCTCAGCTCTGGGAGGCCCCACAGGCTACCACTCAGCACCGTGGGCATTCCCTCTGCCAAACCCAAACATTCTCTCCCTTCAGCTGAAAGCACAGCATCCCCGCAGAGCCTCTGCTGTCTTCCATCGTCCCGGCCTGCTGGGGGCCTGCCGTTGGGAAACAAAGGGACAGATCGTTCTTGGGTGTTATCTGGCCATCCCAGGCTCTGCCTCTCCAACCACCCAACTGTCTTCTCGTAGCCTCTACCCACCTGTCCAAGACCACATCCCGCTTACACTGCATTGGGCACCAGTTTGTGTCTTTTGTTCTAATCCTCATCATGCGTGTGTCTGTAAGGTGTCCCTCCCCCCCTTTCTCAGACGGCCAGGGTGCCATCTTGTTCCCCAGACTGTACAGAAGCCACAGTGCTCATGGAGTCGGAGGAAGGGGCATCTGGTCTTGCCTGTGGAGATCTGTGCCCCCACGAGGCTCAGGGTCTGTGCCTAGGGTCACCTCCCATGCCTCGTGCCCCCCTCAGCTCACACCCAACCACTGGCCCCCAGCACATTTGTGCCTACCAGGAAGACGGACCCAGCCCCCAGGAAAGCCTAGGGTGGTGTGGAATGGGGGACACTGGATGGGTCGCTGCTCCCACTGGGGTTCCGCCCGGGCTAGGGCCTGGGGTCTCAGACACAGTCTGTGTTCTCCAAGCTCGTCTGATCATGAGAATCCCCCAGAGTCCTTGTCAGAACACAGACCGCTGTAAATCCGGTCTCAGCAGATCTCAGGCCAGAAGCCAGGAGATCTCTAGGATGAGACGTGTTTGGGAACAGTGACAGAGCCCTCCCGTGACCTGGGGCTGAGCCCTTTCTCCGGCTCACACTCACAGGCCAGGGAAGACGGAGCTAACCAGCCAGAAGGGGGGCCCCAGCCCACTGGGGGCTGCAGCTGGAAGGGCAGGGGACTCAGAAGTCAGCGAACGTGCACGTTCCTTCCCCAGACGGAGCCCCAGGCCCCACCCCGAGCTCGGGAGGGCAGCGCCGCTGGATGTGCAAACAGGCTGCTTCAGCGTCCCCCCTCAAGCAGGTTCCAACGTCCAAGGCGAGGCTGAGTTAAAGATTATTCCTGCAGAAAGGAATCACGAAGGCAAAGCCCTGAGAATAAGCAGCAGCGCAGGAGGAGAAACAGAGGCGAAGGCGGGTTTAAAGGCGTGGGGGTGGGGGGGGGGTTGCCGAGGGCTCCTGCCGTCTCCCACCCTAGAGCCCCCGCACCCCCTGCCTCCAGCACCCCCCCACCGCCTGGCACACGGCACACTCCGTCTGTGAATGAGAGTGCCAGGGCCCCTCAGTCCTTGCCAGTGCTTAGATCTAGGGTCCCCTGGGAGCCCAGCCGGGCTGCCACAGACTGTCACTGTTTCTGGAGCTCTTTCAGTCCCCTTGCGTCTGACCCTGCCCCTCCCACCGCCCCTCTGTGTCCGCTGCCCCACCCCTCCTGGCCACCACCCTGCTGGGCTCCTCCGCAGCCCCAACCCCTCCTTCTCCTGTGGTCCAGGCTCAGGCTCAGTGGCCCTGCTCACCCCCCTCCCACCAAGAGCCCTCAGGCAAGTTGGGGCCCATCCCTCAAGCCCAGGCCAGGCCTGTGTCTCTTCTGGGGATGCACCCCGCATCCAGACAGATAGTTCCCAATGTCCCGCTAGGACTGTCTTGCTCCTCTGCAGAAACCAGACCGAACTTCCTTGTCTGGCGTGAAGGGAGAGTCGCCAGGCTTAGGAAAGAAAATCCAGGGTGTCTGGTACAATCTGAATTTCAGATAAACAACACATTTTTTTTTTTTAGTGTAAGTGCATCTTCGTGCAATATTCCCACCTCAGTTATCAGCAACAAACACTGTAACATCTGGGACATAATTATCTTTAAAAATTGTTTATCATTTATCTGAAATTCAAATTTAACGCAGTGTCCTGCATTTTTTCTGGCAACCTTCCATAAGGACTCTGCCCTCCGGCGGAGAGGGAGGGGTCACCACTCTTCACCCCCACACTCCTCCCCAGAGCCCTGAGTTCGAATCAGTGTTGACAGCTCATTGTCCCCGAATTAGCACATGCTGTCACCAGAGGAACCCTTGGAAACCAGGTGTTCATGTGTTTTCACGTAAAGCAAGTCACACCAGCACCTGTTCCTCCTGAAGGGAAACTCCCGTTCCGTCCCCTTCCCAGTCCGACGCCCCCAGCAGGGACCTGATCAGGCCAGAGGAGAGGACACAGCCCCTTCCTCCAGTAAGAACCTTGGCTGTGTTGACGCCAAAACCACTCAGTGACCTCCGGTTTCAGGTAAGCACCCAAACCAAACTTTGCCAACAGAGCGCCTCTGCATAGCTTCTGGTCTGTGGCTTCAACAACCAACCACGATGCCAATTTCCAAGGGCCCATGCTTGGCAACACTTTCAAAAAGATCCACAAAGGAAAAAAAATAAAATCTGGTGGCCTTTGACTAAAATATTCTCGAGGCACAACACAGAAAAGACCCGCTGCACTCTGCAAGGGAGGCCCTTTGACCCCATGACCCCCTCCTGCAGGCCAGGAGCGGGTCCGCCACCCACAGCTGAACCCACTGACCCTGTCGCAAGAGGATATTCCTGTACCTCCGTGACGCTGGGTAACATCCTCAGGGATGCCCAGTGGATCTGGGGCACGGCCGGGGCTGAAACAGTCTGACTCGGGCTTCCAAACCACCCCAGCGGGCCCGTAGCTGTCACACGAGTGAAGGTGGGGGCCCCACCATTCTAACGGCACCCCAAGTGAATTCTACAGGCTCTTGGAGAAGCCAGTGGGGCAGAAAGAAGAGGAAGCTGTTTCCCTGTACACCCGTGTTCAACAATCCAGTCTGGCTTGCAAAGGGCTCCCCGACCTCCACCTGCCCCTCTTGCGCCCAGTGTCCGTAGGGGACCAGACGGCGGAAGGACGCAGAGTGGCCAGCACAGAGCCAGAAGTGTCCTAAGTGCTCAGTGGATAGAACCCTCCTCCCTCTGACCTGATGTGAAACCGAACCCCCTAGGATTTGTTGTGTGCTTCCTCCCCGCTCCTAAAACCCACCTGCTCCCCCAGACCCGGGGCCCTGTCCTTACCTCGGTCACGATGGACGAGCCGGGCGTGTCGTACACCCAGCCGTGCCGACAGGGCCCCAGCGGCAGGTGACTCCTATTGGCGGCCAGGCCGGCCAGCGGGTCCACGCAGCTGAGGCCGCTCCGGTTCCAGTCCACCTCGTAGCTGCGGCAGTGGCGGGGGAAGGCCTCGCCGGCAGCCCCCGGGCCGGGCACCGTGTAGTTCAGCTCCTCCGCCAGGCTCCAGCCGCATCGCCGGCTCAGCTCGGCCACCCCGGGGCTCAGGCAGCGGTGATCCGGGGTGAAAGCCAGGAAGACGATGCCCACGTAGATGGGGGCGAAGGCAGCGGACAGCAGGCACAGGGTCAGGAAAGCTTGCTTCTGGAACCAGCCAAACTCGCCGACCTGCCCGAGAACATCATCCATGGTGAGCATAACGGGACCAACACCTTCATCGCCTTGGCCAGACTGCGCAGACTGCCCGGACGGCCGGGGTCAAGGTCCCATGCGCACTTCTGGGCCGTGGGCTGGTTGGAGAGCACACCCCCGTCGGAGCACACTCGGCCTGGAAGCCGACCAACTGGGTGCAGTCTTTCACCCCCGCGGCCTGTGGCGGGCAAGGGAGGAAGGCAGGAGCGTGACCGGCCACATGGCTTGGCTGGGAAGCAAGTCAACTAGGCAGAGGTTCGAATTCTCTGGAGTCAGAGCTCCCTCCCAGAGACGAGAGAGGGAGAGGCCCCTGGGTAACCCGCCCTCCTCCACCCCCCACCCAGGTCTCTGCAGGGCTCCTCCAGAGAGATTACCTGGTCAAACACTTCTTTTTATAAACCCCCTCCCCCAATCAAAGACCGCAAACTGACCCCGGACAGCAGCGGAGTCTGCATAATCAGGCAGCTCGCACTCCCACTCGCTTGCCGGCCTGAGGCCCCCACGCGGAGCCCCCCACCCCTGCTGTGCCCCTGGTCACGGGCCCCCCTCTGCTGGGCACGGGTCCCATTTGCTGCTGAGGACCCTGCAGGCTGGCATCCTGTGGGAAAGGGAGCAGTGAACGAGCACAGGCCAGAGACCCAGCTGTCAGCCAGGTGAACCCTCGACGGCCGGTACAAGGGCCATCGACCGCCCGTTCAGGGCTCCAACATGGGTTCTCGAACCCCTCACAATGGCCTTTGCGGGAAGTGCTATCCCTCTCTCCACTGCACAGCTGGGAAAACAGGGCCAGGCTTAGGGAGCCAGCGGCAACTTCCCAAGTTCACACCGTCATTGAACTTGAACCTTGCTCCGCTCTGGAGCAACATGCCTTAATTTATTAACCTGCCTCGGTTCGGCAACTCATGCGTTAGCGCTTTCGCTCCCTCGACAAAAACCTGCAGAATCCCTCTGCGTCTCAAGCAGCACCAGGCCCTGGGACACGGAGACAAGCAGCCCCTACCCCCACACGGCTCCAGTTTGGGGGGGCATAGATTCGCAAAGGGACGGCTCAGGCAGAGGGCTCTAGGGGAGCCCCCCAAGCCGGCCCCTCAGCCTTGCTGTGCCCCTTACCTCTAGTGGGTTGACAGCATGGTGGGGCTGGACGGCGGCAGGGGGTTGGACAAGCAGAAGGTGAGGAAAGGCAGGAAGGGTGTGGCGGGCAGGGAGGGGAAGGTGGCCCCCGATGACCCTGCCTCCTGGTGCTCACCTCCTGAGACTGGCTTGTCCCCGTGAAATTCCGCAAACGTGGCCACGCTCTCGTGGGATTACATCATGCCCAGTGGAACAGCCGCCCTGCTGGGCGTCTGCCCCCCACTGCTGGCTTTGCTGGAGCGCCTGGCCCTGTGGGGGAGTCCACAGGGACATGGGGCACCCCGTCCGACGGAGACCCTCAGGCCTACAGAAGAGGGACTATATGGGCTCAGAAGCGGATCTTTCCCCACACCGTGGAGGGTCCAGCTGCACTGCGGCCGCCCTCCTGCCCCCCAGAAACCGGAGACAAGTGTGCGTGGCCTTCTGTGACTAGTGTGGTGGCCATGTGGCTGCGCAGCGTACAGGGGAGCGACACCGTGGGCTCCTGGGAGCAGCGTCTTTGCTGTGGGCGGCGCCACGGGCTGAATGGGGAAGCATCCTGTGGCTGCTTTCTGGCTGGCCGGCCCTTCAGCCTGGGCACGTGGTGCGAAGGAGCCAGGGCCCCCAAACAAGCCCATTTCCCCATATCCTCACCCGGACACGGGACAGCCCGCTTCCCAGAACCCTGTGCGACTCCACCAGCATCATCACCTGATCATTTCCCGGGCAGCTCCCAGCTGCTGGCTTGTAAGACCACCCGACACGCGGGATGCTGGGTCCAGGGGGCCATCTAGGCACAGGGCGGGACTCCAGGAGCCTCGAGTGGAGCTGCTGACAGAGGACATCATACGTGCTGTCAGACAGGAAATACCTTCTCCGGGCCCCCATCTTCGCCCTGGGAGGACACAGACAAGGACAGGTCGCTCCTCCTGCACCCACGAGAGGCAGGTAGTGGTGCTCCCGGTGCCAGGGGTGCCCTTGTGTTTCTGGACTCTGGGCACTGGGAGCCAGCCTCCAGCCCAGCGCTATCCCGGGTGCTTTGGAACAAAGCAGGGACCACCTCAGGGGGTTGCGGCTCTGAAGTCCCCCTGCCACCTGGGGCTGCTGCCAGAGGGCTGAGCCTGACTGGGAGGGCAGGAAGGAGAGGGCGGGGGCAAACCTCCCCCCGAGCAGGACCTCCCACGCTCCCAGCGGAAAGGCAGTTCTTGCTACTGGCGTGAGATCACAGGGAATGTGTCCAGGTCTCTGCCCCGGTTCCTGGCACAGAACTCCTGAAACTCTTGTAATTTCCTGGGTGACAGGCATGTCCTTCGTTCTAATGAGGTGACTCCAGATGGCTCCTGGATGGTTCCTGGTCATGGGACTGACCATGCCATGCACAGAAGTTTGGAACTTTCAGGCCATCCCTGTTCTCTTGAGTAGAGCTCACGGTCCCCGTCAAGCCTACATGACGAAGCCTCTCTAAGAGCCCCAGGAGTGCGGGGCCTGGAGAGCGGCCCGGCTGGTGAACACGGGAAGGAGGGCGCGCCCCGCCCCACGGCTGCAGACGCTCCTGGGCCTCGGAACCTCCCAGGCCTGGCCCTGCCTAGCTCTTGGTCTGGCTCTTCCGCTGTTCCTTTGTCATATCCTTCCGTAAACGGGTAAATCTAAGTGTGTCCCTGAGTCCTGCAAGCCGGGTTGGCAAACTGGTGGGGAACAGGTCACAGAACCCCGATTTGCAACCAAGTCGGCCAGAATTATGGGTCACCTGGGGACCGACGATTTGCAATTGGCATCCGAAGCAGGGAACAGTCTCATGGGACCGAGCCCTTCTCCTGGGGGGACGGATGCAAGCAGAGTTGCTGGGTGTGAGGGGACATCCCACACGTTTGGTGACCAGAAGCGAAATATCCTGGCTGAGTAGCAAGGGGACACACAGGAGAGGGGAGAGCTGGGTCTTCCCTCCACAGGAAGAAAAACAAGTGGCTTTTTGTAACACAAATGCACTGGCTCCCCTCACACAGGTCATCTGCCGCGGAAGAAGCCGGGAGCAAAGGGCCTGCTTTCAACACATCCTGCAGCGGAAGCACCTCCCCAGTGTCCACTCTCAGGGGAGAAAGCAGCCTCCCTGGGTCTCTGTCTGGGCAGGGGCCTGGCATGCCCTCTCTTGCTCAGACCAGGCCCCTCCCCGTCCCATCTCCCAGTACCTGGTTCAGGTGCATGGAGGGGCGGCCGGGGACCCCTCAGGGATCAGAATCACAACAGCGGGGAGAAGCAACAGAGGAAGGACCTCAACCGACCACCGTGGCCCCCACCCCGTGGGCGGGCCTCCTCCACGCTCCCCTCGGCCCCATAGCTGTCCCAAGCTCCAGCTCTGGGTTTGTAGTGTCCCTCTCTGTGCTGCCAGGAAGGGACCACCATGTCCTCTCCTCACAGCCTGCCACCCGCAGTACCTCCTCCCAGACAGCACCTTTCTTTTAAGGGCCTTTAGGGACGGTTCCAGTGCACCGAGGAGCCTGGAAGCCGCCCGAAATGAGGAAGGAGCATGGGAGCCACGGGGAGGCTCCACTGCGTCATCAAAGGCGTTGGCTTCCTCAGTGACCGCAGGCTCCTCCCTGGTGTCAGGGCCCCTCTGACGATTCTGCTTTCCCCACGCCAAACCCACTGATGCAGGAGGCCATAGAGAGGATGCTGCGCCCCGCGGCTCAGCCAGACGGCCAGATGCAGGAGCCTCCTGTCTCTCAGTGTCCCCCCCCCCCCCAGTGTCCCCCTCCAGGCACTGGGACCATCCTGACCCAGTGGCGCATGTGTGCCTGGCATGCCCGTGACCATCTTCTTGTCTCCATCTGTCCCACACACATATCGAATGGGAGCCACCTAGCGTATTCCTCCTTACTCTCCTGCCTCCAGAGCCCGGAGGACCGAGTGTTCACGGGTGTGACCAGCCGGCTGGGGTCCCAGAAGCACGGACTGGTCAGCACAGATGAGTGGGGTTACGAGCCAAGGCCATCTGCTGGACTCAGTGCTCAGCTTTGTTCCCCACTGGGTGCTGGCAGCCCGGTCCCAGAAGCCTGCACCCACGTCTTCGAGGTATCTGAGTCCAAGCCTGGCCCACGAGAACCCGTTTGGCTCTCAGTGACCCACCCACCCTATTCCCACAAGGGAGCCCGCAAAACCACCCATACATTCATTCATTTATTCTCCACCGGGCACAGAGTCCACCGCAGGTCCTGGGGGGTGGGGGTGGAGTGCAGCCTTGGCCCTGGACCCAGCCACAGGTCGTTCTGGGCCTGATGGCTGCCTGGCCCCTCCAGGAGCACGACAGGGCCTCAGATCCTGGATTATGTAATGAAGCCGTCGGGCCAGGCAGGAAGGTATTATGTCCCAGTCCTGAAGGTCGAAACTCCAGAACCAAGGTAGGATTGCTTCCTTCCCAGGGCAGTGAGGGGAGGGTGTGTTCCAGGCCTCTGTCCCCGGCTTGTGGAAGGTCATCTCCTCCCTGTGTGTTCACATCCGCTTTCTGTGCACATCTGTCTCTCCCCAAGCTTTCCCTTTTCTCCCCCAGTCCTAGTGGATCAGGGTCCACTGACCTCACTTCAACTTGAGGACTTCTGCAAAGACCATCTAAGGTCACATCCTGAGGTGTGAGGGCTTAGCATTCCACACGTGAACTTGGGGGGACACGATTCAACCCCTAAGAACATCGACTCGCTGCTCGAATGCGCGGAGAAGAGAAGGGCGTGCCAGTACCCAGAGCCCCCCCCCCCCCCCCCGTCAGTGCCACGGTCAGCGGCTCGAGACCCGGGCCCGGATGGGGGAGAGGTGTTGCGGGGGCACAAGCGGCAGGGGCTTCTTCAGGGAGAGCAGGTTCCGAGACGGGGCGCAGCTCTTGGGCCCTCCGTGTCTATCAGACGACACTCCCCAGCCCAGTCGCTGTGACCCCCCCCCCCCGCAAACAACAGAACTGGGGCCCACAGTGACAGCCTTTCTCGGGGGTCTGGCCTCGGGCCACCAGGCTCCCCCAGGGGACACTGACAAACACTCAGAAAGCCCTGCGTCCCATACCCTTTCGTGGAGACTCACTGGCCACATCCTTTATTGTCATTTCAGCCATCCCTCCTTTTAAAGACTCTAGAGGTCTCGCGGCAAGAAAGGCTCTCAATTAGGAACCTCCAAACTGACTTGGGCACAGGCCCTTTCCAGGTTTTATAGAACACTGACTAAAATCATACGGAACAAGGGTTCCCTGGGGCACACTTTGGGAAACACCACTCTATGATGACAAAACTTCCTCATTGAAGTATGATTTTGTCCCACCTGAGGTCTCTGTCCCACGCTTCCTGAACAAGAGTGCTAAGGCCACGAGGTGGGGCAGAGCACTACAGGGATCCTCCAGGGGCCGGGCGGGGGAGGGGCGGCCCATGGGGACAGCGGCCTGTCAGGGTGTCAGACCCCAAGCAGGGTGAGGAGGGCAACCTCCTGTGTCAAGGCCATGGAAGTACAAAGAAGACAGAGGAACTCTCTGGGCTGGAATAAACTAAAAAGAGCAACAGAGAAGGAAAAAAGTTCCTTGTCCTTTTTGTTCAAAATTTCTGTATGTCCTGATCATCTCAAAATTAAAGAAAAAAAAATTCTGCAGCCAAGGGTCCCAAGGTTTGCTGGGACGTAGCCCTTGGCTTCTACCAGGGCTTTCTGAGGCACCGCACCCCACGGTGTGTCCAGCTACGCACCCCACACGGCCAGCTCCCCCAAACCGTTTCCTCCAGGATGGTGCTGAGGGCAGCCATCGGGTCACCCTACACAGTGGGGTGCGCACACGGGGGCCCCCAGTTTTGCCCTGTCCAGGGGTGACGACCAACTATACCATGTGTTCAGTCTAGTTTCCCTCTATGCAGCATCAAAATATAGTATCTGAAGTAATTCTTCACTGAATTTGGTTTGCAAACTGGTCAGCACACAACAGAGACTAAGATGTGAAAAAAAACAGGAGAAACAAGTCACAAGCTTTACTTTGCTCTTTCACTCCATCTTTTTTATTTTTTTTGTATTTATTTGACACTGAGAGAGAGAGGCAGCACAAGCAGGGGGAGCTGAGGCAGAGGGTGAGGGAGAAGCAGGCTCCCCGCTGAGCAGGGAGCCTGAGGGAGGGGCCCTGATCCCACGACTCTGGGATCATGACCTCAGCCAAAGACAGATGTTTAATGGACTGAGCCCCCCAGGCGCCCCATTGCCCTCCATCTTTAAGAAAAGTCTTTATTTATTTAGTTCCTTCCAGGCTGAGAGGCTCTCCAGGGTGTGCAGGGCCACAGGGGCGGCTTGCACAGCCCACCAGGTATTAGCGCACATCCAGTCCTTTCTGCTACGACCCTGCCCTTCCACACTCTCACAGGTCTTTGGCGCAGGCGCACCCGGCTCACTGGGACTTTCAGGAGACATCTCGAGTCCCGGCCCGCTCCAGCCTTACCTCCTCACCTGCCTGGATCACGGTCCCCGCCTGAGCCTGGACAGATGCATGGATAGTCCGGCCAGGCGGCCAGCCCCGCGCCCACAGCACCCAACGTGTGGCTCCCTGCCGGCATCCCTCGCTCACCCCATGCTCCCTGGCCACACGGCAAGGCTAGCTCAAGGGAAAGGCTAACCTCAAGTCATTAAGTCCACCTGGAGAAGCAAGTCATGTGAGCGCACCTCAGTCATGAATGTTCTTCAGAAGCTGGTGAAGGGGATTTCTTTAAACCTCGCCTCGTGCACACCGCCTGCCCCCAACACGCTCAGTATTCCCTCGTGACCTGAGCCCCAAAAAGAGACTTAGTTAAGTCCTGCAGGCCCATCCGTGCACTCACACGAAGGACTGCATCATTCCACAAGATTGTTTTAAATGCCCAGGCGGCAGTCAGCCCTTCTAAAGGGCCCTCGTGTGCACTGTGCGATTTAGTGGTTGGCATACAACTGGTTTCGAATGGTTTTAAGTGTTCTAGTGAGAGCAGATTTCCTCTGTACCACGGATTTCCTTGACACGCACTTGCCTACACGGTGCTTACCTCTCCCCAACTCTACCTCCCCGCTGCCCTTGGACAGACTCCAACAAAAGGGCGTCAGAAAGTTGGCTCAAGGAAATGAAGCATGAGGGCTGTGCACTTACCAAAAAAACCACTTCTCTGAAAATACCTGCTGTCAGGGCCCATTTTCCTAAAACTACCTATAGCGACAGCTGGCGAGGACGGTGAGGTCGAGAGCCCAGGACGGCGATGGTCGAGGTCCTAAGACAGCGAGCATCGTGCCACCGAAACCCAAACCCAGACCTCTTCGGGAACTTCACAGAACACAAGGGCAGACGTGGCAGTGGGCTCGGCAACATTTCGCCATCGAGGGGGACAAAGCAGTAACACCCGACTAATAATTTATCTTTTATTGAAATTGTTGAATACTTTATATTACAGTAAATTTGATTGAAAAAAAATGAGGAAAGAAATCAATTTTAAAAAATACACTCATGTTGAAATCAAATTAGCCAGCCAAACCGAGTACAAACCAAGGGTAGCTTGCTTTTCAGTACATGAATACCGGAGTCTATATACAATTCTATAATTCGAGAAAAGTCATTCATTAAACACTTCAAGAAAGGTGCCAACAGCCAGGGAAGGACAGCGCTCCTGCCCTCCCGTCCTGCAGCCCTGAGAGGCCGACCCAGCACCCCCAGAGCAGGAATCCCAAGTGCAATGCTAGGGCGAGATGCTAGCCCATCAGCTTTCATGCAATTTCCATGAAGTCACGCACTGTGCAAATTAAGGCTTCTTATAGGTCGAATGGTTGATAAACACTTTTTTTTTTTTTTTTCTTAAAAAAATAAGCACAGTAAAGGTGGTATCATGAGAACCTGAAGAGGTGAGACCTATCTCCCAAATCTGGAAAAAAGTTATTTTCTCTGAAATCTCAACTCCATCCTCACACACACACACAAATAATCAATCTTTGGGTGGGTTGTTTGAATTCACCAGCCGGCGAAAGAAATACTGATACATGTGCCCTGTGCACCTAGGATCGAGGATGTCATGCAAAAAGCTGCAGCCGTTACTGACGAAAGGCAGAGAACAGGCGAACCCTCCCAAGCCTAGGCACTCGGGGAGCCCCGCACGCGTGTGTGCCCGCACGTGTGCGTTCCCCCTCAGAATCAGGAAGCAAAAAGGAAGGACAGGATGGAGCATTCTAACTTAGAGGCTACATTATTGACCAGCTCAAAATCTCCTACAGAACCTTCCTAGCACACCGACAGCTCCTCCTCCGGACAGCGGATGAACCACGACGGTACCCCAGCCGGCAGGAAAAAGACTGTTGGGTTGGTTTTTTTTCTTTTGGTTTTTTTTTTCTTTTTTTTTTTTTTCTTTTTTTTTTTTTTCTTTTTTGCAAACCTGAGTAATTGTCAAAGTCAATAAATAGGAGGAGAGAATTAAATGCTAAAATATAATGGTCAAAACCCTACAGGGCCTAAAGCAGCAAGGGTTTTTCTCAAATACACAGCCCTCGGTTCCAAGACGCGTGTGGCCCGGGCACATAATATGACGTGCACGGCTGCCATGCTTTTATGTGAGGGCTGGGGACAAAACCCAGGGCCCCAGCTCTGCCCCCAGTGACAGGAGCAGAGCCTTGTTCCAAGGACTGTAAACCTGACCTGCTCACTCTCTCCCCCATCACAAAAACTCTTCCCTTTTGAAACAGTTTTTGTTAAAGGCAAAAATGATAGAAGCATCATCGAGCTGAAGTCTTATTTGGTTGGAGGTGCCTGGTGACGCCGGACCCACGTCTCCTGGAGGCCCCAGGAGACTAGATGTGTAGGAGGTCCTCGTCACTGTCATCATGGAAGGACGCCAGGCTGCCGGAGTTCACGGTCTTGGGCGGCGCGGGCCTGGCCTTCCCTCTGCGGGCCGGGTCCCCTCTCAGCGGCACCCCAGCACCCTCTGCGCTCTCCCGGAGCCCACTCCTCTGCGGGACTCTCCCCTGCGGCACACCCGCGGCCCCAGTCCCTCTGCCCGAGTGCACCTTCACCTCCGGGATGGTCAGAACCTCATCCTCACTGTCCTGCTCGTCCCCATGCAGGGAGGTGAGGGCTTCGGCCTTCACAGACTTCGTGGTGATGTGGCCGTTTTCCTGTGCTTCCTTCCCGGGCCTCGGGGCGGGCGCCCGGACCTCCTCCATCAGCCAGTCCGTCTCATCCTCATCCGCCTCCTCCTCCTTGTTCACCTGCCGGAGACAAAGCAGGACCCTGGAGCCCGGCTGAGGCCCCGCTGCGCGCTGTTCCTCTGCGGCCCTCCCTTCCACGGCCGACCCCGGAGTCGGGGACCCCCTCCTCGGCCCACTGCAGTCCCCACAGTCCCAGGCTCCCCACGAGGAGAGGAAGGGAGGGCCGGCGACTGTCGGCTCCCGCTGAGACCCCACCGAGGCAGACAGCGTCGCCGAGGGCAGGAAAGCGGCCTCTACCCAAGCCAGGTGTCGGCGGGGTCGGGGGGGTGGACGGGTGGGGCCGAGCCCGAAGAGAAGCCACAGGAGGGACACGACTGGGTCTGAGATCAGCCTTTTAGGAAGCGGACTGGCAGGCGTATCACGAGCCACGAGCCTTCAGCCAAATAACACCCGTCTGGGGAGTCATCTGAAAGCATCCATCCAAATGGCAGATGGCACAGAAATTTTCACTGTTTTTTTTTATTTTTTTAAAATAACCAACAAAGCAGAAGCAACTGAAGCTGTAACCACAATGAGAAAAAATTGAAGGAAAAAAAAAAACAAATAGGGGGTTTGGGTTAAAAACAACAGATGATGTTTTCCCTCTCGTAGGACAACCGACGATGAAGGCATTTTCCTTGTCACGGACTGAGGTCAGCGCCGCCGGCCGGCCGCACACGGGGGGGAAGGCGGGACGTTACCTTCGAGTACTTGTAGGACACGTTGGCGCTCCTCCGGCAGCAGCCGGTCAGCCTGCTCACCACCAGCTCCCTGCAGGGCAAGCACAGTCGCTGCAGGGAGGAAGCAGCGGGGCCAGAGCCCCACTGCCCCGGCCCCGGCCCCGGCCCCTCACGCGCCCGACAGAGAAGCCGGCAGCCGGTGGGGACACAGCCCTCCACGGCACAGGCCCACTTAGCCCACAGCAGTGGGGCCATAACCCAGTTCGGTGAAAAGAATACTCTGGAATCGGACAGAAGTAGATCTGAACCCTGCTCCACCTCCTAGTGGTCTAGCAGGGGCAAGTTAGCTAATATTTGTGCTTTTCCGCTGACCCGTATTGACTATGAAAAGGCCACCCCGGGCCGCAGTGAGATTCTGTGTGCCAAACGACTAACCCGAGACCAGCTCATACCCAGCCCTCTGCCCTGACTCTGTGTTCCCCTGCCAGCCTCTCCGGGGTGAGACGGCTGCACTCAGGACTCCGGACGCCAGCCCTCACTTGCAGGGGATGGTCACGCCACAGGGCTCCTGGGCTCTGGGCTTCACCCGTGCACGCCACGGCCATCTCCCAGGTGGACAGCCACACGCAGGATGAGCCCTTTGACCCAGGGAAGGTGAGCCAAGAGGATGGCATCGCACATGGCGCGCATCTCACAAATGCTCACTCCGGCAAGGGGAGGAGGAGGAGGAAGACAGGACGGCGGGCTCAGCGGAGCAGGACACAGTGCGCTCGTCAAAGGTGGTCATCTTCCATCTATCTCTGGACACAACCAGAGACCAACATCCTAGAAACCGGCGGGCCTGGCTGAGCGCCCCAAGCACCTGCTCCGTGAAGGGAGCACCAGAGCCCGACTCAGATGCCTGGGACCGGCTCCACGGAGTCGGGCTTCACGGCGCCGGTCACACCGAACGCCTTGTCACAGGAATGGAGCCATTTATGAAATAAAACTTCAGAGACAGCATCCACGGTGTCAACACACACACACGCACACACACACACACACACACACACAACACACACAGTCCCAGATCCCAGGACAGTCCCTCACCCTGCACCGCCTCCCTCTCCTCACCTCCGTTCCTTCTTGTAAAGCAGCAGCGTCAGCAGGCAGCCCGTGAGCGCCACCAGCAGCAGGCTGAGGACCGCCCCGACGGCCTGGCTTCGCTCCGACAGCCCCTTGTGCTCCGGCATGTCCTCGCCCGTACCGTCACCATCGAGGCCCACCCTGAAAGGAAGCCACGTCACTTGGGGGCGTGCCACCCCAGCGGCAACCCTCGCAGTCCCCAAACCAGGATGCAGACAGCAGCAGTGACAGAGTCCCTGGACATGGAGGTTAGACAGGAGTCCAGCACACGGGTGGACGGCGCTGCCTGGCCCTCGGCGCGCGGCGGCGACAGAGGACCGCAGCCGGAGTCCTGACTCATCCCACCAGACAACTGTCAGGGCACAGAGGCACCTGTGAGGGGGACGAGAGGGACGAGGGTCCCCAGTGGTCTTCCAGGACCCGCGACCCTCCTCTCTGGGGACAAACAGTGGCCGCCTGCTGTCCGAAGGCCTCTCCCTCCCTGCATCTTGTCTGGGGACGTAGTGTCTGCACCACGGGGGTGGAGGGCCCCCCCCAGGACAGCACGGGGCGCGGCACCATCTATCCAGGCTGCTCGTCCCGGGAGACAGGGCTAGTGACGAACACGCCTGCTACTCCACCAGCTAAGATTGGTCCAGGACCTTAACCAAGGAAAGTCGTAAAAATTCACTAACAGAAAACCAGAAGCACCAGGACGGACTTCCCTTTCTGTTCAGAGAACTAGGCGTCTGTGGACGGACCCGACACTCCTGGTCCCGTGGGCACTCATGGCAGCGACAGAACGAACCCCTGGTGGCAATTCTTGCCCCCCCCCCCCCCCCCGCCAAGAAGGCAGAGAGGAACGTGACAGGACCCTCTGGGCTGCTCAGGAGCAGTGCAGTGAACTGGTGGCTACAGATGCTACAGACTCAGAAAACCACTCGTTCGAGCTGGGTCAGAGGGCAGCCGATGGCCCGACTATGTACGTATAACCATGCCGATCAGGGTTCGGCCGGAGCCAAGTCAGCTGATGCCCATCCACGAGGAGGAGGAGCGCCATGTTCCCCTTCACCATCTGCTTGGGTGGGGAGAGCCCCACGGCCGCAGCGGTGCTCTGGCGGGAGAGGCGCTCGGCCTCACTCGCTTCCAAGTGTGCCCTCGCTTCCACTTCTGGGCGCGCCTGGGAGCCCGGAATTACTCGGAAGTGTGCTTCAGTGTCCCAGTGTGTCTCTATTTTTCAGTTAATTTCTCGTTACTGGGTCTTAACTGCCCCGTGTTGTTTACACGACAGTGACATTTAGAAATTTGCTAACGCTGGCCTTACATCCACGTTCCTGGAAAACACAGGACAAAGCGGACTATTTCAAAAGCAAAAGCTGACTGGAGGTCAGACAGAGGGGATCTGGGACTCCCCCCCTGTCCCTAGCTCCGGCTGCAGAGAAAACATCCTCCAGGACACAAAGCAGACAGCTACTAGGCAAGAACCTTCCTTCCTGATCTTAGTCTCAGCACAGAGAACAGCAGCTCCTGGGAGAAGCTGACACGGACGAAAGAGGAAGAAAACAAATCCAAGAGGAAAGCACCGTGTAACAGCACGTCTACGCGAGGGCCTCTCAATGTGGCTGTGGACCGGGCGGAGGAACAGAGGCCATGGGGCCGAGAAGAGGGGGGGTTCCCCGAGGCTGCACAGAAGCCGCGGCCGCCCTTCCCCCACTGGGAGTCCTCAGCACCCAAACGCACACTCCCACGAAAACTCGGCATATGGCCAATTTTCAAAATCTGTGGAACAAGTTCTCATTCCTTCAAACACAGACAATACTTTGTTCAAGCTAAAGGAACATTTACCCCACGACAATCTGCACTAGAGCAGACGGAAAAACGTGCCGGGAACACAGAGGAGCCACAGCGGCCGCCTCCTGCGAGCCAGTGAGGAGAACTGTCGGCCGGGGCAGGCCGGAAAGAGCGAGGGGGCTGCGGCCTCGTGTGTGCTCGTAGGCGCATGCCGACGCACTGGGAGGGGCAGACGGTGGCTCTGCGGGTGTGGGGGGACCAGGAAGGACAAGACCTGGAGAGCCGCTGAAGCGGGGTCCTGCCTACGTGGGTCTGCCTCTCTGGTTCTCAGACATGCCAGAATATTCCCACAGGACAGCGCTGGGGCAGAGAACTCACACCAACAGATGCTCGAGCTGCATTCTGAGTGAGCCAGCTGGCGTCCAGCTAGGACGTGCATGTCCCAAGGGCAAAGTGACCAAGGAGGCTCCCGCCATGCCAGGACAGCGTACTCACCCGAGAGGACACACAGCAGAGGTGTACCAGGAGAAGAGGTACTGGCAGTCGGCGGTCTCGTGGCTGAACTCAGGGATTCCATCCTTCACCAAAGGGTCACAGTGGAAGAAGATGGTGGAAGACACAGACTTTGTCTTATCCTTCCCACACTTCGAGGACGAGGCGAACACCACATCTAGATCACCATCTGTCAAAAAGGAAGACAAAACACAGGCAATGTTATCATCAATATTTCAATAAAGGCCCAATTTCACCTTTCCACGGTCTGTAAAAAGTTTGTATGAACTTCAAATCCGAGATAAAGGTCCTTCTTCAAGAGTCCCACATGTGCACTTTCTCACAGGTTTCCTGACACACGTTACGGAGCCCCTGCCTCTCGTCAGGAAGCAGGAAAGGCTTGAACCTTCCTCCAGAAGAGGTCAGGCTCTGTCCTCAGCTAACAGCGGGATTCAGAACAGGGGCTGGCCACGAGGGATCAGCACTTCTGGAGATGGAAATGGACCCAGGGGACAACCCGCCAGCCAACCCACCGAACAAGCCTCCACATGGAGCCCGGGACACTGGGGGACCGGTGAGCGTCCCTGGTTGGGGAGAGTCCACGCACACTGCCACACACCAGTGCTGGGAACAGAACCCATCCTCTCGCCACAGCGGGAGGACGATGGAAGCATCCGGCTCCCTTCCGGACGCTACCCTAGATGCCTCCTCCCGTGGCCAGTTTCCATCCTTAACCGTGACTGTAACAGGTCAAATGAGTCCTGAGTCCTGCAGATAATCAAACCTCAGGGCAGTGACGGAAGCGACCCGAAACCCGCAGCTGGTGTCAGAAGGGAGTGAGCCACGGGCAGACGCTGCCCTCTCCGAAGTCTGCTGGTGGCTCGACGTGCACAGTCCGCCACTGCTATGGGGCCAGGGCGTTTAGTGTGTGAGGCAGCCACGTCCGTGAATGGAAAGGAGCCTGGAGCTCCAGGCTCGGTGGGCCGGGCTCGGGAAGGCCCCATGAGTTCGTGCTCATAACCGGCTGAGGCATGACCTGAACGGACCGCCCCACAAGGACGGCACGTGAGCGCACGTCCCCACGCTGACGGGCAGCCGATGGCAGCTCCGAATCGCAGCGAGATGGGGCTCCAGGCTTCCTACTCTGGCCCTCTGGAATGAGAGGAGACTCGGGAAGAGACTGAAACTGCATTTCTTCATGAAATGCAAAAGGTGGTCTTAAAACTAAACAGACTTTCTAGCGTTGGTAAACACTGAAAGTGCAAAGGTCTGAAAGGGGTTTTAGGAACCATGAATAAATAAATGCCCGTGCAGACATGACCCGAGTTAATCAAACTCAGAATTACTGGAAAGGAACAGAGAACCACGGGAGTTTACTCCATGATGCGAAATCAAGACAGCGCATCAGGCTGACCTAGCGGGTCTGTCTGCTGAGCCTGCAGGGCAAGGCCGCGTGCAGGGACAGTGGCACTCGGCGTCTGTGTGTGAGCACGCGGATGTCTGGGCTCCTACCACTCGGGGAGCAGCTGCTTCTCCTCTCGGGGAATCTCTTAGGAGCTTTTTTTACAACAGAGCCAGCTGGGTTTTTAAACACACTTAACTTTGTAAAGAGTGTCTCCCCTTTCTCTTCACCCTTTGGACAGATGTAACACGTCTCACTCTTCCGTAGTAACATCTGAAGTTGCCCAGTAAAGAAGCAACACGACAAAGCCAAACTGAAGGCAATTCTTGGACACACACACTTTCTCTTCTGCCTTCACCCCACCTCACAACCTTGGCTTGAGACCAAGTTTTTGGTTTTCGGGCGCTTATCTGTGAACTGGGGTGACTTTTTCCTAGAGCGAAATGCTCATCTTACATGTATTTTTGAATCGTTCTGACGACTGCATAGCAGGACACAGACTCAGACCAGGCTTCTGCTTTCAAACTGGGGATTTCAACGGAAGGGAGTGTCTTCATGAAATTCTAGTCCCTCTGAAGAAGCCGGACATGGAACACTGACGGAAGGCAATTACCTTGAATGTAGTATCTGGTTCTGTCGGAAGTTCCAACTTTCCTACTGAAGTGCTGGTCGTTTGGTTTAACCTGGCATATGTTGGCGCCCGAGCACGCGGGATTTCTGGAGCTTGTGATGGAGGAAAGCTGGATTTCATACAGGTACTTGTCCCCATTTGTTCTCATGTCCCCAGAGGCACTGAAGAGCCTGAAGAGAAAAAAGGATGGCAGTGACTCAGTCCCTCCAGAAACCCGCTTCTGACAGACCCGAACTGCCGGGCCCAAGTGCAGGGCTGGAGGCCACGGCCCTTCCCGAGGTCGGCGGGCCTAGGAGCCTGTGAAGACAGCCGAGGGCGCCAGCTTCCACCCCCTCTTCTTCCTGCCTTCCAGCCTGTGCTCTGAGCAGCAGCCCGCACTGTGCCCACCTCAGCCCGCCCGGGCACGGCCAGCAGCTGTGGCCTGTCGCTGAGGTCAGGTGGCCAACCCCTGGGATTATCAGGAGGGGAGGAGAAGGAGGAGCGACTTTATTTTTATTCTTGCTAGAGTTCACCATCTTTGGTGTTAAAACTTAATAGTTGAGTAATGCTTTCCCTTGGCTGAAGCAAAATACGACAGCTACCTAGAAACAGTAACCAACACACACTGCCGATTTTCCCTGCAGCTCCCCCCGCCACGGGGGAAAGATCTACACTGCTGGTTTGATTCTGAATACACTCCAGCGCGCAAAAGGAAAATGTTCCACTTACTTAAAATAAATATCTCCGAGGCTGAAGCTCTTGCCGTTTACAGGGTTGGTGATGGTGCCGTTCACCATCTGCACCTCCTGGGGCTTCACGGCGCAGGCGGCCCGAGAGTCCCAGCTGAAGTAGTAAGTGCAGCTGTCGATGTCGAACCTGGGGAGCGGGCGAGGGCGGCGGTCACGCGCAGCCGCACTGTGGGCGGCCGCGGCCACACGCAGCTGCTCGTGCCTGCAAGACTGGCTTCCAGGGCTCCAAGCGGTCCTGAGCCCGGGTCCCCACGGAAGCCCCCCACCCTCCCCCGTCCCCATAGTAGGCACCGGCCGCTCTGGGCTGGAATGGCTATTACCGACTTTTCTCAAGAGCGTAATCGGGAAGGTGATGACCCAGCACATCGGCAATGTGGAAAAGTAGGCAACTGTTTAACAGTTTTGTTTTGTTTTATTAAGAAACAGCGTGGCACCATGCCTGGGTGGCTCAGTTGGTTAAGCATCAGCCTTCGCTCAGTTGGGGTCCTGGGATCAAGCCCCCTGTCAGGCTCTCTGCTCAGCGGGGAGCCTGCTTCTCCCTGCCCCCATCCCATTCTCTCTCAGATAAATAAATATTTTAAAAAAAAAAAAAAAAAGAAAGAAAGAAAGAAAGAAAGGAAAAGAAACAGTGCAACATCTGAGAGTTGGAAAAACTTGCTCTCAAAGTTTTGAACTTTATTTTACAAGCTTTTCTGACTCCTACATTGATTGAAATCCTAGGACAATTCCCAGGTCTCCCCCGAAATTCCAGCCCAGCTTCTCAAAGAATCATTGGGAAACAGCAGCTCGTATGCTCCCTCTGTTGGCCAAACTGTTCCTAGCACTCGACGCACAGTTGCCTGGAAAATTCTCGGGTGATCCAAGAGCACCCCAGGTACCAGCCCCACCTGCATGGGGGTCTCAGGCCACTTTAACAGCTGGCCTGGGCAGCACCAACTGCTGCTCCTTTGGTTCTACAACGATACTGAAGGCAGAGGCCAGCGAAACATCACTTTACAAGTCGCTTTGGTCAAGTGACCCTGTGTCCCCACCCCTTTTCCAGGAAATCCCTCTCTGCGCAGAGCAGCCCCATACCCCACAGGACAATTAACAGCCCCAGCCCCATCCCCAGGCCCCAAGTCTCAGTGGCTGCACAAACACCCTCTCCCTGCGCACACGACTGCACCCCTACATGCCCACACGCCCGCAAGTGAAAACCAGGACAGAGATGGGGTGAGCTCTCAGGCCACTCTCTCCTCGGCTCCCCCTGCAGGCCCGACCCTCTCACCTCATGAACGACGGTCTGCCCACGGTCTTCGCACAGGTCAGCTCTATGACGGCAGATGCCGTCTTATTCTCCCCACACTGATAACCTTTCGAGTAAGTTACAATGACTTTCTCATCTGAAACATACAAAGGAGAGAAGTGACGTTATTTCTGGTTATAAAAAGCTTCGGTGTCTGAAATCAGCATCTATGTTAAAGGCCAAGACAGAACAAATGTTTGGCTCTCTCACAACTTGTAAGTCTGCACTCTTGGGTTCCGAGCACAGCCCAGCTGGGTGACCGCTCTGGGTCCGCACCACACCTGGCAGGGCTGGGAAGACCTGGGTTCACACCCCTTCCCCTCCCGTGCACTCGCAGCCCGACTCTGGCCTGTTGAGCATGTCTCCTCGCCTGCCTGAGAGGAACACGGCCCGAAGTGTCTGCCACGTGCCCAGCACGGTGGGCGCATAGAGAAGAGCCCCGCTGCTCCGGTTCTGTAGGATTCTAGGGTCGTTGCAGATGCTTTTCCAACACACCCCCACCCCCGGGGAACCCTGAGAGTCACAGGCCAGGGGCTAGATCTCCCAACTACAAAGAGAAAATCCAGAAACAGAACAGCTCTGGTTTTCTCGGGCATCCCGGCTCCGCGCCCAACTCTCCCACTTCTGACAACACCACAGACGAGAGACCGCGGACACCTGGCGTGTGGGGGTCCACAAGGCACAAGACCCTGCGTGGCTGCCAAGTCAATGGTGCTGCTGCTTCCAGCTACTGTGGGGGGCTACCCGGAGCCATCTGGGGGTGCGTGAGCCCAGCCTGGCTCAGGGGCACAGGGCGGGGGCCTGGGAAGCAGGGCACACCCCGCAGCCCCTGACTCTCACACCTCTGAGACACGGGTGGTAGGGGAAACACAGGCCTTGGTACCAGCTTCCCACCTATTCTTCCTGGGACACAGGCCAAGACACAGGACACTGCTCAGCCAAAGGCCCAGGCCCTTAGCCTTGCCCAAATTCAAAGCTGTACTGGATGAATTAAATATCAGGCTCCTGTGCAAAATTTTGAAAGTTCTACTGCTTTAAAGAGAAATCCTTAAACTGCTGGAGCACAGGAACCAAAGCAATGCAGCTCTTACCGTGGACACCCTACACTCCTCGGCCATCAGCTCGACCTTCCCCAGCTCATTGCCCAACCTGGGGCATGGACTCTAACCCCGAGCCCACCCCCACAGTGCTGTGAGGACTGCTCAGCAGAGAGCAGAGCTGCAGATAAGGGTGACTTCCTGGAACAAAGAGTCCCTCTCTCCAACCCACATGGCTGCAGCCCTTCCCGGGCATCGGGCCCCTGGGCTCTGTCCTTGCACAGCCGTCCTGTGAGGGCCACGGAGTAAGGCCCCTGGTGTGACGGGGACTAGGCCATCCCTGCAGGCCAAACCTTCCTTGAGGCCTTCACTCTGCAAACCTTTTCCAGCTGGCTATGGGAAGTCGGGGAAGGGCTGATCCCGAGAGCAACGGGGGGCCACCCTCGACCCTCGTCGTAAGCCGTGTGGGCAACAGCAGCGAGCGGCGTGCTGGGAGGGCCACTCCGGGCAACGGGACCGACGAGCTGCTCCGCCACGGGGACGGTGCCTCCCTCAGAATTCCTTGTCTCCCCTCCAACAGTTCGAGCAGATTCCAGTCTTGACAACGCGGGACCCCATTCTGCTCCAACAAGGTAAGAGCGTTTTTCTTTATCGGTCCCCAGAACACACCCCAGATGTTCCTAAGAAAGATCTGCCTTTTAAATAATGAAAGACAGGGGTGCCTCGGTGACTCGGTCCGGTTGTCTGACTCTAAATCAGTTCATGATCTCAGGGGCGTGAGATCAAGCCCTGTGTTGGGCGCTGCACTGGGCATGAAGCCCACTAAAGATGTTCTCTCTCCTTCGCCCTCTGCCCATCCCCGCCACACTCACTCTCATGTGTGTGCTCACTCGCTCTCTCTCTCAATTAAATAACGAAAGAATCTTTCACTCAACAACTAACAGCAAAATGAGTTCTTTACTAACACTGTTAAAAAGAGCTTCGGTATTTTCTAAATTGTTAAGACGCTACAAAAATGTACCTCTGAATTATGTTTACCAAGTTCTTGCGTAACGGTTCAGCCTTTCCGACTCAATGCTGGAGCGTGTTATGCAGAGTCCAGCGCTCGAGCCCGAGCTAGAGCCGGGAGCCAGAGGAACCTCAGCCACTGTGACCCTCTCGGGGTAGTTCCCCAGACAGGTGACCCCTCTGCACACACCTGCTAGGACCTGCCATCTCTAGCAATACAAAGTGTACTTACTCTAATGTTCAGGAATTAACAAAATGCTTGAGAAACAGTCGTTGGGAATGGTATGTGGCGGTTTAAACCGAAGCCGGTGCTGACCCTCCTGGCCATAGGAGGATGCTCTCAGCTTCCCAACTCCGAAGCAACACCTATAGTCACGCACCACAAAGGACCCAGGGCCTTACCTAAGACGTCCAGCTTCTGGGTGTGAACGAGCCCCAAGACCTGGACAACACCAGATGCACTCTTTTTGCAAATGCTGGCTCTGTCAGAGCAGTCGAGAGGCCCTTTATATATTTTCTGACAGAGGTTTATGTAGTACCTGTGGAAGAACACAGAGATGGGGGAAGGGCTGCAAGGTCAGTCCGCCCTGTGCACGGGGTTGCAGCTCTGGCCATCACTTTCCCAAACAGGAACTGTTCTGATAACCAAGCATGCCACGCCCACTCTGCACGCAACACCGAAACAGACTTCCAAGGAAGGTCCCAGAGTAGTTGGTTACTAAAGAAGGCAGCATGTCACCCAGGCGGGTGGGGTGAACCCGGAGGCCGTGTAGGTTTAGAAGGGCTTGAGCTGGGACCCGCAGCGCTCCAGTGCGAGCGAGCTGCTGACCTTAGGACCGAAGTCCTCCAAGCCCATGCCCGCGCCCCACTCTGAGGACTCCTGATCCGAGGGCCCCTGGTGGAGTCACGGAGTGGCCACCACGGCCCCACGAGCCTCAGACCCGCACAGCCTATGTGGTCCGTGCCCAAGAGGGGAAAAAGTCAATGTCCCTGCCAACACCCAGCAACAGACAGGAGCCCCTCGCGAGCTCGACGCTCCTCAGGACGGACTCTGTCACACATAGATCGCCAGCTTCCGGTTCCAATGGTCCCTCTCTGGCCACCTCCGCCTTCACAGCCAGCTCTGGGCACCCGGCCCGGCCGGCACTGGACCGGGGCTCTCAAGCCACCGTGGGCACCGGGTTTACATGGCACCCCAGCTCTGCAGGGACACAGAAGCGGGCCACCAAGAGCCCGCCACAGTCAGGCCGTGGTGGCAGGTACTCACGAGACTCCTTCGTGGACAAAGAACCAAGAGCCGGTGAGCGAGGACAGCAGCCGCAAGTCGTAGGTTTTGTGCTTCTGGATGAATTTGCACTCCATCTTCTTTGGAGGACAGACGACTTTTGTTTTCCACTCAAATGTCACCTCACAGCCACGAACTTCACTGAAGACCTGCGGCCTGCCGATATCCGCATCCTCGTCACACCTGAAGATGATCGCGGACATCCGGTGGCTGTTTGCTGGGGAGCAGCGCAGGGAAGAGTCAGGTCGCAGCCCGGTCCCCCGCCAGCTCCCCTACCCAAGCTCGGCTGTCTCATTCACACCCCCTGACCCGAAACAGACCAAGGCCCCTCAGGGCCCTGTGTCTGTCTCCTCCTGGGTTTCTGAATGGCCCCACGGCAATGGCTCAGTCCCTCGTGGATGGCTATTCACCATCTGGTCACACGTGAACGAGGACAGGAAGCAGAGCCACAGTAAGGTCCCTGTGGTTACCTAAAACGCCGAGCGCCGTCCAACAGCCCAGGAGCACTGCCATCATCAGCCTCAAAGCAGAACTACAATAGCCCCCGGACGTTTAACACTTAGAATTTCTTTAACTCCTCTTGCTCCCTGATTGTTCACAAGAATTAAATAGTCTTTTGTGTATTTCCTCATCATGTTCCTTGAGCACTCACATCCATTTGTGCCACACGTGAGCAGGACTGGCTCACAGCCCTGGTCTCCAAGTGTCTCCGAAGGGCACGCAGCCCGGCTCGGCCCAGAACCCTGGCCCGGGCCCACCACACAGCAGGGAGTCGGCCCACGAGCCTGCCCCCAGTCCTGCCGACGCCCGTGCCGCCCCGCAGCCCCATGACCGGGACTCGGCAGCGCCACGCCATGAGGACATACACCGCCTGAGTTACAGGACCGGCCCTGGTGGCGCCCTGGCCTCGGCCTCTCAGCCCTGCCCTACTTCAGTTTACGTACACAGTCACGTAACACATCCCATCGAGCCAACCGAGATGTCCTTTCTCTACGGAAAACAAGCCTGACATGGAAAAACGACACGCGGCAGAGTTAACCCAGACATCCACGCAGGTCTGAGCGCGAAGCCAGCGTGCGGAGGACACCGGCCAAGCGGCAGCCCGAGCCCAGACGCGCGCCCCGCTACGTACAGTGTCTGCAGAAGCCCCACTCGTGGTCTCTGTCGTAGTTAGCGGTGGTGGAGCACCAAAGCCTCGCCCTGCCCTCCAGAACACACTCCTCGTAGCTCTTCCCATTGAATATGAAGGGGAACACACAGGGGTCACCTTCCTCAGTTTCTGGAAGAAAGAAGAACGTCTATGTAACCCTGATGACCAGCACAACCCTGGCCGTGCTTTCCCTGCTGGGCACGTCACCTAGGAAGGCTCAAAAGGATTCCATCCGGAAGCCACCGGCCTAAGCCAACATCTAGACGCCGGCCCGTGTCACGACGTGACTAGCAGCTCCCAGGCCAGGACGTGTCGAGGCCCGAACACACACTCAGGGCTGCGTGGACGGAACGCTGCGGGGCCCAAGCCCGGCGTCCGCATTCACGGCACCCACAGCTCCATGCCTCCGTCTCCTCCTGTGGCCGGCTCTAACACCACACTCACCGGGAACATAAAACGCATCTTGTTCCCCAGATTTACCTGGAGGACAATTATCTCCATTGGCATAACTTAAGATGACAGCTTCGTCCTGGTGCCTGTAGTCCAGCCGCATGGACGCCAGCCGTCCGAAAGACGCCCCCTTGCTTCCGGAAAGCAGGCAGACGCCTCCGTCCATGCAGCCACCTTCGTCCGGGCCCGCCGCCGCGGCGCACACCCCGATGCTGTAGGTGCGGGAGTCTCGAGTCACCTGGACACACAACAGCACACGCGGCCGTCAGTGGGTCCCGCCGTGGAGGAGAGCCGTCACGGCAGGGAGGTACGTTCCTGCCGGGAAGCAGGGGCCGCCTCGGGGCTGCGCACGGGTGTGTCGGTGGGCCCTTCTTGCTCTCGATCCTGACCTTCCTCCAGAGGGCACTGGCTTGCGCTCCATCAGGGCATTTCCCTCCGGCCACTGGAAGGATCGGCACCTCCGTCCGCCACAAGCCCAGCCTTCTTCACCCTCCCAGCCCCTAGGAGCCGCAGCACACACTGCTGGCTGGCCTTGACAGCCAGGCCTCAGCCCGGGCTCCCCACCTGTTAACACGGGGTGCCGAGGACCGAGCTGATGACCAGAGAGCACACACACCATAGGTGAGCACGCGGCGAGCCTTCCGCACGGGCCCCGCCCTCGGCTCACACCTGCACACCTGTGCGAGCTCTCCATCACAGGAGCCAGGGTCCGAGCATCGGGGCTCACTACTCACTAGCTACCATGCCCCGGGAGGTGCCGGCGTCTGGTGGGCATGGTCCAAGGTGCATAACCCAGTAACATCTCGATCACAGGCCCCAAGGCGAAGGAGCCTCCAACACCAGTAACTCAAGATGCCCATGGCCTCACCGATACCACAAACAGTCCAAGACACACAAGCCAGATAGATAAGCGCCCAGCCGCATCTCAGGGGAGGGGACGGCCGAGCTCCCTCCACCCACCATTCCCTCCCAGCTCAGCAAAGAGCTGCGTCTGCGTCTTCCAGCCAAGTTGGCAGGAGACAGAGGGGTGTGACCCATAGCCTCTGCTGGGTGTACCAGACCTGGCCCGGCCCCCATGAGGTGCACGGTCACATGCACGTCCCCAAGCAGCCTCCTGACCTCCACTGAGTCATTTAACCCTTACAAAGCCCTAAGGAGCGAACCTCTGAGCCGTGGGACATGACTCCAGCACTACAAGTTGGGCCTTGTCTGCTGCACGGTCTAGAATCTGCAGATTCTAGATCACAAGCTGATCACAAGCTTATCCTGGGTGTCCAGGGCGGGCCAAAGCCCACTGCCCCTCCATGCACCGTGCTTCAGTGGTCACAGGCGCCCACCCCCTACAACACAAAGAACTGGGCCACCGTGTCCCGAGACCAGTGAGCTCTAGCTGAGCGGGGTTACCTTGAACGTGCTTTTGGAGAGGCTGGACAGGTTAAAGCTGTAACGGAGCTGCTCGTCCGTCAGGGAGCAGCCGTCCACCTTCACTTCGTCGGGACAGACCAGCGGGGTTTCCCACCCAAACACAAAGTCACAGTCACTGGTCCTCAGCAGCATGGGAGTTCCCTATTTGAAAGAAAACCCACGTGAGTCAAGGCCAGCGTCCTCAGACCCCTTCCTCCGGGGCTGTGGCTGCGGCTGGGAGACGGCCGGGTGCTCTGGTGACCCGCAGCTGGTGACCCGCAGCGGCCCCCCTCCAAGGGAGGCCGTGGTCACCACGCACTGCAAGGAACCAGGCCGGCCCTCCCGGCACAGCCAGGTGTCCTGCCCACACAGCTGGAACCCCACCACGACCTCCAGGGGCCCTCCACTTAGAGAAAGAGTCTCCGTGTCCTCCACACTGTCGGCTCCTTAACCGTCCTGATCCAGCAGGATGTGACAGCGAGACCTGGCCACCGCAGAGTGGGGGGCGACCGCTCTGCCCTGCTCGCCGGCAGCATCTCCCCCACTGCTACAAACCAAGGACCTTCATGGAGGGCAGCACACGGCCAGACTGCACCCAGGCCACGGAGTCTGCATCACTGTGTTTGTGCCCTCCCTCGCCCAGCCACAGCCACACAAACCGACAGGGCGGCTGGTCAGGAATTTCATTTTTAGCTGCTGTTGAGAATCGGTTTTTCTATAAGCTTCAGTGGAAAAATACTCCCGCTCAAAATAAAACCGAAAGGGGAACAAATTTCTTTAAGGTCTTTCCAAACTTGAGCACAAATTTCGTGTAAGATGCCTTGTATCTGACAGCCCGTGAACACTG
Organism: Mustela nigripes; assembly: GCF_022355385.1. Classification (NCBI taxonomy): domain Eukaryota; kingdom Metazoa; phylum Chordata; class Mammalia; order Carnivora; family Mustelidae; genus Mustela; species Mustela nigripes. The sequence goes on along the minus strand of NC_081561.1, from coordinate 142,337,615 downwards.
CTCATTCTGAGAACCGGCGCCCGCCCCGTGCACCACCAACCACGCGCAGTTAGCAGGATTCGAGCTAAGTCGTTAGGCGTTCTCCATGTGGGAGGGCAAGGCAGCCAGCGCCCCTTGGGACAGGATCCTCAGAAGAATCCTGTCTGAAGAATGAAATCCTGCAGAGCGGGGCAGCCTTTCTACAGAAGAAGCCCCGTGGCTTATGGTGTGTGTGCCCACAGCTGCCTGGAACACATGCAGACCCACGGACAGAGATAAAAGGGGTTCACTGATCACAGCTCTGTACCCCGATAACTCAGGATTATGCTGACGGCCAGCGGACAGTCTGTGAACAGGGACACGTCTGAGGGCCCTACTGTGGGGTGAGCCACCAGATGGGGAGGCCCCAGGCAGCGATGGTCTGCATCCACCCCCCGCTTCGCACCACGGTCACAGCCAGAGCTCCCTTTGCCTGACAAACCTGCTACAGGCCCAGAAACCAGAAAGTCCACTTAGGGAATTCACAGGACACGTTCCAGAACCAAAATCTGTTACCAGAGCTTCTAGGGCCCGATGAGCCTAACAGCTCATCATCTCTAGGATTTCAAGAGGCAATTCGAGCTACATATTCCTGTCCCTCCTCTCTCTAACACACCCTCACACACACACACACACACACACACACACAGTCCTTTAATCATGCACATTCACGTTTCTGCAGCAGAAGGCAGGAATATTCTTATCAGGTGGAATGCACACCCTAAGTAGCCTCCATGCACTCACATCAGGGGACTAAGTTTAACTAAGCATGTTCTGAATTTCAGAAGCACCGACTCCGCGCTGGGAAGCTGGGCTGCCCAGGGCGAAGAGCTCACCACCGGAGAAGGTGGGGTCCCGGGGGCCACCACGGGGCCGTGTGAGTGAGCGGCAACACCCAGAGGCTGAGTCCCTGTGACATGGGGACCACAACCAACCATTTGGTTGTGCAAGAGAAAACTATGCAGAAACTCTGTGTAACAGAATGGTACTCGTGATGGAAACTGTGTTATTTTTAAATGCATGTAAAACAGAAGTCGATAACCTCCTTAGAAGGAACACATGCAATTTTGTTAGAGCTATTTTGATTCCTGAGAGGCCTTCTTTTGTTGGCTAAATTCTAAATCTTGGGTCGTATCCTGAACGACGAGAGCTGCCAAAAGTCTGAGTTCCCAGTAGGAACATTTCACTAATGCTATAGTTTTTTAAAAAGGAAAAAGAAAGCGGACCCTTCTGTATGTTGGCAGACCTTGAGCACCACTCCGATGCTCAAATGTTTCACGTTTTCAAATCCCAGCGAACCTCGCTGTGCAAAGTCTGCCCTATTAATTCAGTGTGGGCTCACTCATTGTTAAATTAATGGTTCTGGGGCACCCAGGTGACTGGGTCGGTTAAGTGTCTGCCATTATTTCAATGATTCAATCATTCAGGCATGATCTCAGGGTCCAGGGATCAAATCCCTCAGGGGCTCCCCGCTCAGCGGCGTGCCTGCTCCTCCCCATCCCCACTTGTCCCTCCCCAACTTGTGTGCATGCGGACTCTCTCTCGTGGTCTCTCTCACATAAAAAAAAATTAATGGTTTTAAATTACTCAGTACCCCGCAGACGTACCACGCGACTGCATCCATGTTCGATACGGGCATCCTTAATTCTGAAGCTTTCTGGGCCTGCAGCTGTGGCTCGCTAACCCAGGCCGCGGCCCCCAGACTGTGGGTGGCGCACACTTACCATGCTCACGCCTCTCCTGCAGTGGAATGCGATCAGTGAGGTGTAGTTGAAATGCTTGTCCGCCAAGCAAGGAGTACTACTTTCAAAATTCAAGTAAACTTCATTAGCTATGGGGTTGAGTATTGGGGGTCCCGTGACTCGGCCAATATCCTAAACAAAGAAAAAGCAGACAGCATTTCAGGAAATTGCTCCTTGGCACGGCGAGCACAGGCTAATGCAGAACTGCAAACAGAGTACCTCACGTGTTTGGAAAATGAGCAGCATCTAAAGAAACTAGGTTAACAGCAACTGACTTGACAAGTCTTGACAATAAAGCCACTACTCAGAAAGTTCAGTACGTCAGTGGTCATCAGTTTCGATCCCACGGTTTCTAGCAATAGGATTCTATTTTCAACCATGGTCAGTTTTCAAAGACACGAGGCAGTAGGATCTTATCTCTCCAGGTGTCTCAAGAATGCTGCGTGGTCTCTTATTACCCAATGGTGCGCCACAGGGGCCCACGGATCTGCCCCACGCCGGCTCACGTCCTCATGCCCAGCACTGCCCCGGGATTCCTCAGTTTCCTTGGCATTGCCCCTCGGTACCTCCTTGGGAGGGCAAAGTCTTCCTTCCCATGACATTTTACTGCTCAGCACAGCATCTTCCGGCTGCTCAGTAAATATTTCTGAGCAAATAAACCCAAGAATGAAGGAAAGAGGAATGGCCAGAAGTGGTGTGTGTGTGGGTGATGAGAGGGAGAGTGAGCCGTGGGGCTCTCGTCCATCACCGTGGGGCGTGTTCAGGCCACAATCACATGATGCCAGCTCCAAGCAGGGAACTGGCTATCATTTCTAAGATATGAAAAAGGACAGGCCTGCAGGAAAATACAGCAGATCCTACCTCTCAGAAAAGACTCACATCCAGGTCCCAACCTGTGTGGTCAGAGAGGACAGCACTGAAATGCTTCCTACAAAGATGTGGGTACACCCAGGCCCTCGGCTCCTCATGGAGGTAGGACTCTGTGAGACTCCTATCACCATCAATTTCCCCACCCACTCCCAACATCTCTCCCCACTGACACTGCAGATAATGCCCATTTTTAAAAGGGCATCTCCGGGGACGCCTGGTCGGCTCAGTCAATTAAGTGTCTGCCTTTGGCTCAGGTCAAGATCCTGGGTTCCCCGGACTGGGCCCCGAGTCGGACTCTCTGCTCAGCAGGGAGCCTGCTTCTCCCTCTCCCACTGTCCCTTCCCCCACTTACGTACACACACACACACACACGCGCGCGCGCACACACTTTCTAATAAAATTTTTAAAGAAAAAAAAGGGCATTTCCAGATTTTATGACAGGACTGTGTAAAGCCTACAGATAGATCCTTTGGGACACCTGGGTGGCGCAGTGGGTTAAGCCTCTGCCTTAGGCTCAGGTCATGATCTCATGGTCCTGGGATCGAGCCTCGCATCGGGTTCTCTACTCAGCAGGGAGCCTGCTTCCTCCTCTCTCTCTCTGCCTGCCTCTCTGCCTACTTGTGATCTCTCTCTCTCTATGTCAAATAAATAAAAAAAATCTTAAAAAGAAAAAAACAGACCCTTTTGAGATGCAGCTCAAATAATAAAGCACAGCAGGGATGTGATAAAACATGAAAACGACTCATGAAGACAAGTTTCAAAGAGCCGAAGCTGTAGTACAAAGTGCTAGGAGCCCCCAGCTTTCAAGGCAGAGCCTCCGGCACTCAGCAGATCTGCTCGCGCCCTAGGAGAACCCATTTACCAATGTGCTCGGGACAGGCAACCCTTCTGTACCCAAGACATAAGTTTCAAAAAAAGAAATCAAGTTATCGGTGTTCTTTCTTGCCACTTTACAGAGAAGTTTCCTGGTCAGGATCAACCTTGAGCATCCTAACATGACACCAGAAGTCTAGCTACTCACACGTGTTCACGGTTCCTTCCTCTGCGAGGAGACCCTCGGGCTGCCGTCATCAGCTGACGGCTCGCGGCACAACCCCTACGCTCACCTTCCCCAACCGGACCCAGGACACAGTCCCAGACCCCTGCCCCTCCTTTCTGCCTAAGCAACCCTCCACTGAAAACAAGAAACACAACCTGACAATTGTTGAGAATCCTGCAAAACTCGTTTCCGCCTCGCGCTTCCCATACTTACTATGGGGGGACCGTCGACGGGAACCTTGCACACAGCCGCGCCGGCGGGACAAGGCACCCCATGCATCGGGTTCAGTGGCTGGCAGATGTTGATGTAGAAGTCAGGGCCGGTGTCGGAGGTTTCATCCTCACTCTCGTCATACGCCTCGTAGCCCCCCGTGCGGTGGATGAGCGGGGACAGGTCGATAATGGAGCTTCCGTTCCTCACAGAGCACTCCGTCTGTCAGACAGGGAGGACCTCACTGGAGTTCACAAGAACACTCTCCTCACCACTTCGAAGTCACCCCAGGAATTTAACAGTAGCACAAAAGCAGCACAAAAAACAGATCAGCATTCCCCAACGTGTGGGCAGGCACACCTACTCATTGTTGGGACCACCGCGGGCGGCTGGGCGGTGTGGCCTGCCCTCCGGAGGGGAGCGGCGGGGGACAGTGAACTGGAGGAAAGCCGGTGGGGGGAGCAGGGCCCACCTGGGCTGTGGGTACCCAGGCGTCAAGGAAGGCACTTCTCAGAGGTCACACGGGCCCCAGACTCACCACCTGCTCGCAGGCCAGAGGCGTGTGCCAGGAAAAGAAGAGCGTGCACGTCTGCTTGTCTAGAGAGATGAGCATGGGCCTGTTGGTGGGCCCCACCTCGGGCCTGCACACGAAGCTGATCACGCTCTTGTAGGTCAGACCGGACTTGGAGGGACAGGGGGACCCGCCCTCATACACCAGCTGTAGGACCTGATCCACGTAGGTCAGCCTCTTGTTCGCCTTGCCCACACTGATCCTGGTCTGCCCGAAGCAGGCCCCTGCGTGAACACGGAGGGGGAGGGAAACAGAGTCACGGACTCCGATGACCAGCTGTCTGCAAGCCCGGAGCTAATGCTCGTCACTCTGAGCGCCCAGCGTGGTGCTGGCAAGCGTCCTGCGTCTACTCCTCCGTCACGTGGTCCCGTGCCGCCCCCGCGTGCGCAGAGTGGTAGAGCAGGGACAGTGATGGGTCTTCAGCTCTACTCCTCTCTTTTGCCACAGGAACGTGGGGGCTGGGGACAGCCCTGGGGACGGGAGAGCCAGGCGACAGGCAGGAAGCCGCAGCACTTACCCACACCGGGGGCGCAGTTTTCATTGTCGTCACAGATGCTGATGAACACGAGCCCCTTCTCACTGTAGGCGGCCGTGTGTCCCACTCTGCCACTTAGTGAGCTCAGGTCAAACAGATGTCCTGCGAGGGAGGCAGGGGGACGCACGGTGACGCCAGCAAGCTCACACGTGGACCACGCTGGCTCTCGGGACTTGTGACTTCCTGCTGGGAGTCCCCCACTTGCCTCGTCCACTGACTGGGCCCTAAAGAGGCTCCTGGCCGCTAGTCTATACCATGAGGCTGCGGTCTCCAAGTTTATAGGATAGCTCATCTCTCCTCAGGCGACAGCGCCTCCGAGTGTCCTTGGGGCTGGGCCACAGCAGCCACTAGGATTGTGGGATTCAGGAGGGCCTGACGGCATCCCTCCCGTGGCCAAGGGATGCCAGCTGCAGCCTGCTGAGTGAGTCCCCAGCACAGCCATGCAATCGCACTCTCCCAGCTGCCCCCACACTGGAAGATTAACACAGACACTGACTCCGAGTGAGGCAACTCCGCAAGCCTCAGCTGCTTCCCAACGAAGAAGTCCAAGCAAACATAACTGAGTAGAGCCAAGACAAGCAGCCAACACGCACACACGTGCCCAGAATGCTGCTGCCCAAGGGTGTCCTGCTCCCCAGCTTCATGTTAGGTCCCTCACTCTGGGCACTGATGACTCGCTATCAGGCACTGGTGACCAACATGTCCCTCACTATTGGGGTGGGTCACTGGCAGTGCTGCTGGGTGGGGTGGTGACTAATAGTGTCCCTCAGTGTTGGGGGGTTGGTGACTGGCAGTGCCCCTCACCTGTGGCAGGGTTGGTGACTTGGCAGTTGTCGTGCACGTTGCTCCTCACAGGACAGGCAGCCGGTGTGGGCCAGGAGAACGTATACTCACAGTCCTCCACCGCACTGATGAACATGGGCCTGGAGTTCTACAAGCGAAGGACAGAGCACTGCCAACGTGACCCAATTTCTATGACATGTTCAGCTTACATCAAGTTAAGAGCTTCTCTGCAGCACCACGTTGAATTGTGGTCAGGGTCTTTACGGACCGAGGGCAGGCTGAGAAAAGCAAAGGGTCAAGATCTTCCCGGGATTGCGCTGGGGCCTTCACACACGCAAGGTGAGACAGACTCAGAGCCGGAAATCCACTTGGGGGAACACGGAGATTCTCCTACAGCTACAGCTGGGGAAAGGCAGGCAGGGGACAGGGTGAGGAAGCAGGCTCGAAGGCTCTGGTGAGTCAGGGGGGAGCATATAGCGGATAACACTAAACGCAAAGGAACTCAAACCCGTTACTACCGACTAAACCAAGAGCCCCAGCCAGAGAACTCGTCCTTTCCTCTCTCATCCTCCACTTGCTCTGGCGAAGGCCCCTCTGTACTTCCCCAAGCCTCCTGTGCAAGACAGAGCTGCTAAGACCGATGCAGAGAGTACACTCCTTTCCAGATAAACCTGCAGCAGCTTAGCCACGAGGCCGCAGCCCGCCCTGCAGCCCAGCCTCCTGGGCCCCCCACGGCAGAGCCCCTCACACACCCCCTCACGTCTCCTCCCACATGTCCATCAGCTCCTTCTTCCTCTGCCACAAGCCTCTGCCACTTATGGAGCTGAGAAGGTCTATCGGGGCCCAGGAGTCCAGTCCCCAGTGGCTCCCGTAGGCTAAGCCTCTGTACAGCTCCCCGAGGGGGAAGACCCAGCTGCTGCTGCTGTCAGGGGGCAGACCCCAGAGCTCCTCCTGACATTGCTGGCCAAACACCGCCGGAGGCAGTGGGCCCTCCATCCTAGAACACTGAGGGGCTGGTCCAGCTTGACCTTATTCCAAAAATTAGCTACATCCCAAATTCTGAACAGCACGTGGGGCTTCACCTTCATCTCACACGTGGAGAGGTTCCTGCGGGGAATAACGGTCTCGAGAAACCATTAATTCAGTCCCACACCTGCTTTACTTCACACACAGCAACCCCTGAGAGAGGCGCGGACCACGGAAATGAGCCTGGCTCCATTTACCGCGCCCCAGCCGTGCACCAGCCCTGATGCCCAGGCCCCCGTCTTCTTCCTAAACTCACAACGATTTGGCGAGACGGGAACAGCTCGTGTTACTCACGTGTGAACAACTCAGCATGGCTAAGTAAGCAAGCTAGGAGGTACAGCGCAGCCCTGAACCTGGTCTGCTCACCTTCGGCTTCTCCCAAACTCTATCCGTAAAGGCAAAGAGCACTGTCAAATAGCAGTCTGCTCTACGGCCTTGGGGGGTCTTCCGGGGACCAAGCTTCAAGGAGAACCCACTAATTCTGAGACCTGAACTCCAAGTCAGACACCCCAGGAGTCAGCAAAGAGAGGTAGGTGCCCACGAGCCACAGGGCTGAGGCGACATGGCCGTCACCTGCTGTCCAACAGGGCGTCCCAAGCACTGGACCCACCACTCACACCCCAGGGGAAGCCAGGCCATCTCAGGGGCCCTAGGATCCGTACGGGCCCAGAGCTGCCGCACTGGGGGCTCAGGAGACTGTGTCACTTACCACTTGACTCTCGCTACAGGTGAAGCGGATGGTGGTTGACTTCTTCCGAATCTGGTCTGGACACAGGTCGCCATCGACATATTTCAGGACAGTGGCACCATCTCCCCATTGTGGCCCCTCGCTCACCCTGCCGAGGTTCACCGGCTTGGAGCCGCTCAGGAGACACGCGGCCGCTTCCGGAGGGCACGGCTCTGTGAGAGGAGACACGGTCGTTACCTTGGCTGATTTTCCAGCCTGCGATTTATCTGGTAAGTAACGTCAGGTGCGTGATCACTTGGTATCTGTTGTTTCTTCCACATGAGATGACAAAGATGCCACAGGACTTCTCAGTTAAATGCTGTTTTACTTCAGATGGAAGGAGTAGTGGGGTAGTGGGGAGAATCCAAGATTCCACAGCCTGACTTATTTCTGAATCCCCACTGTGTTGAAGCTAAAATACCTAGATAAGCCAACCGGACATTTCAAATGGCCCACATTCAAGGACCATCTTTAAGAGTTACTGAGAACTCTGCTGATTTCCCAGTCCCTAAAACGTCTGTGCTATCTGCCCTGCATAAAAAACCAGTCCCACCTCATGGATTAGGAACCAAGTTGTCACTGATCTGCCTGGCACAGAAAGTGAGAGGAAGCGGGCCACGACCTCAAGTGAACAGTCTCACCCGCCCACAACACTCTCAGGAATCACAGGAGCACGCGCAATCGCTTTCACTCCCTGTGTCTCCTCCTGCCCTGCTAAGAGTCACCTGCCACCATGATTCCCACCACCCGCCTCCAACTCGTGCTCAAACAACATTACTATGTTCCCAGCAGAGCCTTCAACAAGGACTTTTTCTTTTTCCCAACAAGGACTTCTGCTAGACCATCCCAGGGATCAGTTCTGAGACCCTTAAATAATTACTTCCTCCTGCCACCTCGCGGCCAAAGCGCCTTCACAGAACCCTGTTCTTGCTCCATCTGCCCCCAGTCTGACCACAAGCCATCTGCCCACCGGGAGTCCTCTCTCACCGGAGCCAGCCTGGGGAGACAAAGACTTGCAAACGTTGATGAGGTAGTGCTCGGTGGCTCCTGTCCTTGTGACAGCTTCCCAGTTGTCACTGTACCTTGCTAGGGACGAGAGGTCGAAGGTGTTGCCAGCCCCATCTCTGGAGGGAAGAGAACACTGCGGTTAGGCTCACCGGGTACTCCAGGTGGACACCGAGCACTGGAAAGGCTCGACATTTGAGGTGCAGGCTGGGCCTGACATCCTGGGCCTCAGGTCCCGCCCAGGGACAGAACTTCAGACTGGACCTCGCCCACCACCTCCTGTCAGAGTGAACCTGAGCTCAGGAAACTTCATGACTCGGGTCAGCAAAGTCGTGTATTAATCCAAAGAAGAGCAAAGACAAAGCCTGCAAAGGAAGCACTCCCCGTGCTCAGGGCAGACAGCGCACCCCACAGAGCACGCCCCGTGCTCAGGGCAGACAGCACACCCCACAGAGCACTCCCAGCTCGGAGCACTCTCAGCGGCAGCCGCCTGCCGTCCAGCCCCAAAGCAACCGCGGCCGCGGGAGTGCATGCACTGGTGCAGACTGTCTGCTCGGGCTGAAGTTCACTACTGTACACACCCCACACACAACCGTTGCTCAGAGCCAGCCCCACAGCAGGTGCAGTGTTAACGGGGAGCAAGACAAGCATCTGTCCCCGAGGGCGCCAGGTCCAGCTGGAGCAGAGGCGCAATCACAGATGCCACCCCACGAGGTCCCAGCAGGCAAGAGGAGACCGGAAAGCATCCACTGGTTCAAAAAACATGAGCTAAGCAGAGGGTGTTATATTGACCCCAAAGGATACAAATTACCCAACTTATGAAATTCACAGAAATTATCAGGAGAAACAGGATACAAATTTTTTTAAGTATAGAGTATGTCAGAGGGCATTATTAAAGCTGAAGAGGAAAAACGTCTGCGGCTGGGTGGTTGGGGGAGGTTGAGATTTTAGATGGTGTGGTCAGAGAAAAACTCACCGGCCAGGTGACCTCACTGTATACATTTTTGTACTTCCATGAATTTATTACAATGTGCATGTGTAAGCTTCCGTTCTAACTGATTACTCCATTTTTGACTTCATTAATTCTTATAAAAATGGAGCATAAAAAACATGATAGGAAAAGCTTTATGTACAAAAATATAAAACAAGACTTTGTACACAAATCTCAGAAAACAAAAGACAGCCTCAAAGGGCAGCAAGAATGGCTAAGCCAATCAGGACTATCTGCTCAGAGGTAGTTCACACCCGCTAGAAATGAGAAATGAATTTGTTTCACAAGGAAACGCTCCCGAGGCATTTTGTTGGAAAAAGAAACATTTCAAAACATGACGATTCAACATCACTAAATGCAGATTCCTGAATGTACACTTTACCATACGTTACTGAAACTCAAATAATTACTTTACCTAAATAAAATAAAAATAATAAATAAATAAAAATAATTACTTTACCTAAATAAAAGGAGAGAACGCAACCAAACAGAACAGGAAGGAAGGAAAACATGGAAATGACTCTACTTTTCCCCAAGACTGAATGTGACACCCCTGCGATCCCTTTCAGGTCTTCACACAGAAGAGGCTGCATGTCCCTTGCCCGCTCGGAACCACAGACAAAACCTCCAGGGATGGGACACAACGTGCCTATTTTGTGCAGTTCCAAAGACACTCCTGTTGGGAGTCATACACCGTAAAGTCCTCTCTCTTACCTCAAGGGCACCCAAACCCACCCAATTCCAGGAACCACAGGTGACCGAGACCAAAAGGGCCACCGACAGCCCCCGAAAACCTACGTCTGGGGGCCGCATCTCCCACACCACCCAGCCCCTCATCCTCTCCACGCCTTCTTCGCTGCTGTGCCCTCAGACACAAGCAGCGTGCGACGGTGGAGGGGAGGCCAGGTGATGTCCTAGTCACCCCGCTGCACTTACACCAGGGAATCACACAAGGTTTTCTGTCCCAACTGCAATCACCCCCCGGTGCGCATCTTAACCCAAAATAATCCCTGACCCGAAGCTGTGAAGGACTTGGAAGTTCACCTGGTCCCAGTGCTCATCTGACTAGGAAGGGATGAAGGCTTAGAGAAACCACCTAAGCTAACCTCCCGTGCCCCGAACTCCGAAGCTGGCCCAAGTTCCTCCGACATGAGGAAGAGTCAACAGACGCGTCCACTCACTTGAAGGAGCACTCGGTCACGTCAAAAGGCGCACAGGCGTACTGCGTCCGCCACTCGAACAGGTAGGAGCAGTCTGAAGTCTCCCTGAGAAACACGGGCTGGAAGGGGAGAGACGCGTCAGAGGGGGCGCTCCGGCTCACTCCTCACACTTCGGATTCGGGAGCGAACACGGGAAAGGGTGGTCACGAAGGGCCACGCAAGCTGACCAGGGTTCCAACGCACCTTCTGAAACTGAGGCACCTTAACTCAGCTACCCGAGGGAGTCTGAAACTCCAGAGCGGACGGAGGGCCGGGAGCACGGGGAAGCCAGGCGGCCACCCCACAGCTGGGAGCCCACTCACCCTCTGGGTGCTCCGGTCACAGTAGAAGAAGATGGTTGTGGAGCGCTGGTACACCTTATGGCAAGTGTCCCCCCCAGTGTAGTTCATCTTCAACAAGCCATTCTCATACGTCAGTTTCTGAGTGAGGAGACCTGCTCAGAGAGAACCGGATCAAAACAAGGACTGGCGCCACCATGCCTGCCCTAGCAGACCCGTCACATCCCCTGAGCCAAGGGCTAGAAGAGCGGGCACGCCCGGCCCTGGGTGCTGGAACCTGCTCCCGGCCGCGCTGCGCCGCAGGCCTCCTCTCGCCCCAGGTCACCACGTTAGAGACTCACAGTGGGAACGACGAGTGGCAGCCACTCCCCAGCCTCGTCACCTGAGAGGTGGCCCCTACGAGTTCCCCCACACACTTGTCACATCAGCTACTTCTTTTTCAAAGTTCTTCAACTTAGGGGCAGCCGGGGGCTCAGTTAAGCATCCGACTCCTGGTTTCGGCTCAGGTCGTGATCTCAGGGCCGTGGGATCGAACCCGTGCTCAAGGAGGAATCTGCCTGAGCTCCTCTGCCTCTGCCCCTCCCCCCACCTTGTGCCCACGAGCTCTCTCGCTCTTTCTACAATACAATCTTTAAACGTTCTTAAACACACTTCACTTGCCCAGCTGCGGAGGCAGCCCTGTGAACAACAGCCTGCGCTGTAAGTTCCGAGCCAAACCCCGTCCTGGATGCCTCCCCTCTGACTCAAATCTAGAAAGTACTACCTCAGAATACCCACCACTGGCTACTTCAGCCTGCCCCGAGTTAAAATAAAGCATCAACAACCGGAATTACTAAGAACAAACAGATAAGATGCTCTCACAACATCTGCCGGTACAGATTCTGCTGAAGAAAACCAAATGACATCAGAAGCACCATGAACACGGCTTTCTTCTGACTCTAGAAAGAGGCCCCCCTTCAGTGTAACACCTTAACACGTAATTCCTCTGTTGCACAAGAGCAGAAAAAACCACACAGTACCTGCCACTTTCTGAAATCCCTCGGGTCCCCGCTTCTCCTGACACGAAGAGATCGCCTTGGACTTGTCACTAGTGGAGCAGACCTTTGAGGACAGCGTGCCACAGACACGGAAGTAATAGGCGTACTCGCCCGCGGTCACGACGGTGTCGTTGGCAGCCAGCGGCTTCAGGTCGTACAAGTTGCCGTGCCTCGGGTCCTTCACCTCACAGTTGTCTCCTTCAAGAACACACAGAAATGAAGGGCAACCGTGATCCCACGGACACTCACACTGTCGGGCAAAAAACGTCTTCCGATGTTTAATCAGGTGATTACTGTCTTAAAATAAGCATTAAATACCATTTCCACGTTTTCTCATCGTGCTTGAACACACAGTATAAACTACCTATCAGACAGCCTTCCAGAAAAGCCAAGGTCACAGGGTAAAGATCCACTTAACTAATCAAAACGCCAAGTTAAGGTTCCTAAATGCAGGAAGGCAATAACCGCCCATCACTCCAGGCAGGAGAGGAGAATGTCACTGGCAAAGCCAGGCAAGCACCAGAGTCAAAACCCATGGGTAGGAAACCATCCCTCCACTACGTAGCATCTCAGGACCATGCACGTGGCCAACGCGACGGGGTTTTGCACCTAGGATGCTGTCTGGAGTCTCTGCTACTTCAGCCGTTTACAACTATCGGGGGGCGGGACCCCAGGTCTTACCTTCCACTCTGATGACGGGACAGGCTTCCACCGTTCTCCAGACAAACACATACTCACAATCATCCAGAAGCTGAAATGTTGGGGATCCCTATAACAGAAACCGACAACTTATGTTTTTATGTTTTAAAGTCAGTCAGAAAGATAGCCGCAATTAGCCTCCAGCTTTCAATCTCCACGAGGCGAAACATAGAGCACTTGTTAAATACATGTAGGACGTGGAGAAGAATCTAGCCAAATGCTACTGAAGGCCTAAAGCCCAGGAAAGCAGGGGCAGCTCCGGACGCAGAGAGGAGACGCAGAGAAGGGAGGCGCCGACGGGCAGGCGCTGGCGTTCAGCCGCTCACGCACCGAGGTCTGAGCGCACTCGAGCATGATCCTGGTGGAGAAGCGCTGGTTCCCGCACTTGTCGCCGTTGACGTAGACGATACTCAGGGACCCATTCGCCGCGGCCTGGGGGCTGATCTGCACCACGCCCAGGTTCCAGCTGTTGTCTTCTGACACCAGGCAGGACCCCACTGCGCTGCCTGCAAGAGCCGGGAGCTCGACTGGGGCCGGGGGCGGGAGGAAGGGAGACGGAACTGAAGTCAAATGCTCTCAACTCACCATGGCATCCAGGAATATAAGGGAGGGGGTTGCAAACACTCAAATAGAAAGTTCTCTTTCTTCCATCAGCCGAGGTGTCCACAGCAGTCCAGGGCTTCCTGACTCTGCTTAAGCCACTCAGGTCATACTCATTCCCAGCATCATCTGCAATACACGGAAACACAGGCTAGCCCTGCTTTCTCGCTGACCGCAGACCCCTCATGCACGAAACTGACGCCGGTTGCTAAGGACTCGGGCGAGCCACCGGAAGCACAGAGTCTTCCTACAGACACGTACACTCACTCTGCCCCTCTAAGCTGCCCTTCGCAAGGGGGACCACTGACAGGAGGTCCAGAGCCTGAGGCCTCCTTGGGACACTGTTCGGCATCCGGGGTGCACCTTACACAGCTTCACAGCCTTTCTTTTAGGTCCTCAAATAAGATCTGATAATATTTCTTTCCCCTGAGTTTTCTTCTGTTCTTAAGCAGCTTCTGATCCCAAAATATAGATTAAAACCCTTAGTCCAGATTCTCTTCAAGAGAAACATCTCAAACATAAGGATCAAAGAGGCACAGAACACAAACAAGCCAGACACTACCACACACTTACACGTGCGTGTAGACAGACTCACACACACATGCATGCCCTTGACCGGCCTTCCTAAACCGGGTCCTCTCAGTCTTACCTGTGACCTGGCAATCCACAGGAGAAGGGACGCAGGCCAGTGCAGTCTCAAACTCAAAGAAAGTGTTTCGGATCCCCCGGCCAGAGTCAATGTCCTGATGCAGGAATGTGGGGTTTCCTGGGTAAACATCATCGTTGCAAACGAAGCGGATGATAAAGGTATCAGCGGTCCCTGGGGAATGAAGAGGCCAGACTTTAAGAAACAGAGCAGCCATCACGATTCATCCCAGAGCAGCAGCGGCCACTGGGAACAAACCTCACAGCCCCCCTTTAAAATGACGACACCGCCATGCTGGTCTGCTTCCTGAGGCCTGACATGAACTGCTGAGTAGCCACTCTCACTGCAATAGTGATCCACACAACCACGGGCTCATGGGGTGAACATAACGTCCTCTGTCCTGATATTCCAGAAAACAGGGAACCGCAGCATCCGCTCATCAACCCAAACATGAGCTAATGTCATTGATTCCCGGACAATACTGAGTTCCTAGTACACAGCAGTGAACGAAAGACATGTTTCCGAACACAGAATATATTGGGGAGGCTGTGGGCAGGGGGCGGGGGCCACTGAAGGGCTCCTGCAGCCAGGGGTGGCAGCAAGCCACGGAAGGACCCGCAGCAGTCCACGGGGCGGCAGGTAACGCCATCATCCCCATTCGGTCCAGGGGGCACCTGAAGCAAAGAGGTTTAGTAGCAAGCCAGAGATGACAGAGCTTTACGTCCAAGAACCTCCTGAGCGGCTGGCTGTGGGGAGGCTGGGACCGGGGCAGGAGGAGGGAGAGCCAACAGCACAACCCCACTCGTGAAAGGGCCGCACGCCGGGGCCTGGCAGAGCACACAGGACGATTAGGGAGTATGGGGCCACGGCCCAGAAGCGGGAGGTGGGGGACAGGACAGCAGATGGCTCTCGGTACATGCCCAGAAGGCTCCCAGTCACGAAGACCCCGGGACACCCAAGAGCTGCACCACACATGGTCCAGAGCTCACCTGTGGCGGGGGAAAGTGGCCCTTTGTAGGTCAGGGTTATAAAGCCCTCCGTGGACAGCTGCAGGCTTTTCTCGAGTCCAACCGGCCTTTCTGGCTTCAGGTTCTTGAGATCCTCTGTCTCAATCTCCGCCTCGCAGCCAGAGGCTGGTTTTCCATCGATGGTCCCGCACACGGGCATTGCACCACACACGTTAAACTGGGGGCCAGACAGCGAGAACCACGCACGTTAACTCGGGCCACGTAACGCCACCAACAAGAGCCCCAGCAACTCAAACGCTGCCCCATGACCCAGACAGCGTTCAAGTACCAAGCACACGCTCGGGCCGTTCAGACCTGAAGTTCGCACGAAAGGCAACATCTGAAGCCCAATGACAATGCCCATGAGCTGCTTCAGAGGAACACGCAGCGCGCTTCCTGACACTGACACAGCGCCACGTCCATGAAGGCAAGAGGTTCGCCGCAGGGGACAGAATGCGGACAGCGTGCTGTCAGTGAGGCAGGACATGCTCTGTAGCAGGAAGACACAGGGCGGCTCCTCCGCTTCCGCTAAGCACTCGTGGACGGCATGTCCACCATCGAGGTCACACGCTGAAAGCACTTTTCTTAAAAACTGAAGCCCCCTACTCCGGAAATGGCCACCGGGTGGGCTATGCGCAGGAGACCTCGGGGACAAAATGCTGGGGCGGGTTCCCTTTCCTTCTTTCAAGGTCTCATCTGTGAATGAGCATCACGGCTGAGAGAAGCCCGGGCCTGCCCTGCTGAGCCGTGGGCACTGGCTTCTGGCTGCCTGCACCTGCGGCCCCTCCGACTGAGGGTGCAGGCCCCAGGGAGATGCCTCCCTCAGCAGCTTCAGCAGCGAGGGAGGGCCCCAGGGGGACCTGGGGGCAGCGGAGCCCAGCAGGACCAGGGGACGAGGGCACAAAGCCAGGGAGTGGGCTGGAAGGCCGTGTTGCCCTAAGTGGATGGATGGCAGCAGGCCGTGATGTCGCCCAGGACCCACAACACACCTGCCACCTCCTGACGCCCCTGCCGGCAGCCACACGCAGAGCCTGCTGGCTGCTTCTAGCACATTCTTTATGAGGTAGAGCACCTTCCAGCATGTCCTCTACGTGGGTCAACAATGTTCTCGTCTGCCTGCCTGCCTCTCAGTCTCACGTGTGGGCACATATGCTCTCGCCTATTATAAACCAAACTGCCTGAACAATCTGGGAGTCGGGGGTAGGTGGAGGACCTGCCGAAGAGCTGCTGAGGGGCAAACGCTGTTCAGTGCTCTGCCGGGCAGCAAAACAAGCTGTATGCTCTCCTGTGTGAGGTATACCCGCACCTCGGTATCAAATCTACAAAAACGTTCTTATCCCAACTTCGTGTTTTCGAAGGTTATTCTCTCATTCCGCCAGGCCTATCAATGAAACAAGTGCTAGCAGAAGGTTCTAGAACATGGCCACCTGGGTCATCTCTCGTTTCAGGATCAGGTAACTACCACTTCCCCTTGACTGGTGGTTCTCAGACTCCAGGGGCATCGGAATCACCCGGGGGATGGTTAAAACAAACTCATGGATCCACCGCACAAAAATCTGTATTTCTAACAAATTCCAGGTGACGCTGACGCTGCTGGTCCAAAACCACAGCTCCAGACACACAGCAACAGATCAGGAACAACTTATTTTTGGGAAAATAGCACCCTCACATCAGCACTATGACAGGATGGGACTGAGTTTTTCCTCCCTTTCCCCTTGAATTTGGGTTTTTCGTCTCCTCCTGGGGGAGACCTGCCATCGCTGCGCCATTCCTCAAGACACCA
>NC_081561.1:142300910-142320818 GCF_022355385.1 Mustela nigripes | reverse complement strand
GCCACCGGCCTCCCCAGCGGCGGGGACTTCAGTGACACCGGCCACCGGCCTCCCCAGCGGCGGGGACTTCAGTGACACCGGCCACCGGCCACCCCAGCGGCGGGGACTTCAGTGCATCTCAAGACACCGGCCACCGGCCTCCCCAGCGGCGGGGACTTCAGTGCAGACTGCCTTGTTTCAGAGCAAACTGGAAATTCATCACATAACTCTTACCACAAAAGTCTTCCCGATTCCTGGGACCACGTATCCTTGGGAAGTGTTCAGCGGGTTAAGGTCGAACACAAAGCCACTGTTCGGGTCCCTTATGGAACAGGCCTGCAAGAGAAACAGGGAACTCAGACGACACAACGTACCTCCAAAGCCTGCGCACACGGACCTCACAGAACACATGCTTCTCACTGACCTCAAACCCCCAGCAGACAGCGGGCATGATTGATTAAGAACAAAAAACAAGCAAAAAAACCTTAAAGTTGGTTTAAGTGTTCTGTTTTCCACCTCACTTATTCACTTAAAGGCAATGGTGATGGGAGGCACAAGGTACCTCACGTCCTTCCTCTTCTAAGAGGCTTCTAGGAGGCTGCTTCCTGCGCAGCCCACCGGACGCGGGGCAAGGAAGAGCAGCCCCAGCCGCGGTACGCATGGCCGAGGACAGAGCGCGGCACCCTGCCCTCCCCGCCCTCCGCAGGCTCCACCAGCCCACGACCCTGGCTGGAACGGCCATTCAGGAGAGCCTGGGTTCTGTTGCTAAAGCGGAGATTTTAAGGTGGAGGGAGAGAAAGAAGTCCCACCACGGAGAAAACAGCCAGGGCTGTGGGAACCACAAGTCTCCCTTTGGAGTCAGAGAGCACATCACAGCACAGCCCGCTGCCAGGCCCCGCAGGGCTCACCTGAGGGCATGAGCACAGGCCACGCCCAAGAGCAGGACGCGCCAGGAGGGCAACAGACACACAGAAGAAATGGCAGTAACGGGGCTGGGGTCGGAGTTTTAGAACCTCGAGCATCACACCGAAACAGACGGGCCAGGTCCCGTAGATGACGGGGCACTGGTATGTGTGAGATCTTAAAGCGACGTGCTCACCACTCACTTGTCGGCAGCGGGGAACCCTCCGAGCCCCCCGGGGCGGGGATGCCACCACAACACAAATGGGACAAGGGAATGGAGCATGGAGCAAAGGGCAGGAGCCTGTGGTCAGCGGGGAGTAAGGCTGAGGGTCTGGTTCTTAGCCCAGCATCTGCGAGCCGGGGTGGGGGAGAGACGCGAACAGGAGTCCCAGAGGTCTGCTGTTAACACGCAGGAAATGGGGGCGCCACTAACTGATCTGGAAGCACGAGGGAAGGGGCGGTGCAGAGCCGGGACACCCAGGGGAAGGTTCAGAGCCGGCTCAGCGAGACACCCCCCGACCGCACCCGTACCTGGTCTGTGTCCGTCGTTATTTGGATAGGACAGGCGGCCTCTGTGTTCCACAGGAAACTGACCACACACTCCCAACTGAGGGAAAATATGGGGTGAGGATTCTGAAAGAGTAAACCCAGGGGACAGTCAGCACAACAGGACGAGCTCAATCTCACCACACAGCAGCGGCCAGACCCTACTGAATGTTTCATGGTGTGTCCGTGATCGGCCAGCCGCCTGTGTGCACTGGCTAGTTATGATGGAATGTCCTCACTATTCCTACTAAAAAGATGGTACCCCTCAGGCTTGGATGTCACGAAATTCACCTGAGGTCACGGGGCAGTAAATGGCACAACCGAGGTCCAAGTCTTGCATTTCAGCCTGTGCTTCTGAGAAACGCTCTATGCTAAGAACACGCAACGTGAGAAGCCAGGCACAGAGTTCACCTACGTAAGCCGAAAACTGGGGAGAAGTGACCTGGGGGGTCAGAGGCCAGTGCAGGGGCAGAGAAGTGACTGGAAGGGGCGCCCGTGCTCCGTGCAGCTGCTCCCGGCTCAGTGAGCGCTCCGGGCTGTCCATGTCACATACACTCTGTGCACTTTTCTGGGTGTGTTTGAGAGAGAAGTTCCCCAAACATGTGCGAGACCACGTTCTGCAGCAACAGCAGCTCACGCCGACAGTTTATCACGCCACCGGGAGTTCTGTTAGCATTTCTCAACAGAGCCTCCCCATGACCCCAGGAACCCGGTTCTGTCATCACTCACCATGTGTACACAAACGAGAACACAGGGGCCCAGGGAGTCAGGACACCTGCCCAGGCTCGCAGGAGAAGGAAATGGCGGCCGCCTGATGGGGAGCCCACACCTCGCCCGAGCACCCTCGGACCTGGAAGTCCCCCACCCTCTTGGCCTCGACACCCGTCCCAATAAAACAGAAGCACATCAGTCCCTACTGCCCCACGGTGTGAAAAGGAACTGCTTTAGCCGTGAAAGTTCTCAAAGTCCCGTGGCTTGCGGAACCCTGCAGACGTGACCCCTGCTCACGGTCTCTGGCTGCACGGGGCATGGCCAGCCCCACACAGGCCCTCGGAGATACAGTGACTATGGGAGGCCACTCTGAAAACACAACACAGTCCACATAAGGTGTCACAGGAAGGCTGGAAAACTGAGGACCCCAGAAAACCGCCTGGAACAGTCCAGTATGTCCACGGCAACGAGAAACCACAGTGGGCAGAGGGAGGCAGGCGAGGCTCTAAGGAGGGGTCACAGACATGCCCAGAGATGGCAAGGACCGGGCTGGGCAGCTGGGAACCCTTCCTGAGACTGAGGAAGAAAGCAGCCAACCCAACCCCAGGCTAATCACGGAATGTGTTTACTGTTCGGTCATGGAACACCTCTCTTGCACAACACCCGCCCACACTCACCCAGCTAATAACTTCATCCCCTTATCAGAGACCCCTTCTTGACCTCTAAAGAAATCATCTCCTGGAAAAAATCGTGTGTTTGCAAATGACACAGAGACCTCAGGATCTGCAGGGCACCCAAAATGTGGGAGACAAAGTCCCTGGGACCACCGGCACTGGGTGCACTGGGTGCTCTTCCTTCCATGAAGCCAGAGGACTCGGCACGTGGACCTGACCCTTTTAAATAACTTATTCAATAATTAATGTGAATTCTGCTATCTCCACTCTGCATTCATCTAAGAGTCTGGCAATTATTCAAAAAATACATGACCCAGATATAAATGTGAAACTCCAGGTTAAAAAGCAACTGGGTTTGTGACAGCCAAGTTCTGAGCATGAGAGCCAGGGATGGGGCCTAACACCATGAAGGTATTTCATGCCACTGAATTGAATGCCTAAAAAAGGCTTAAATGGTACATTTTATGTTATTTATACGTTTCACTGACTTTTTTTTTTTCCCAAGGAAAACGATTGGAACCATACGACGACCTCCAGAGCAGTTTTATTTGTGGAATTTTTTCTTCTGCTCCTCCCTGGCTGAGGAACTCAGGGCCAGGAGCAATCTCTGTAACTTTCTCTACTTCCTGGCCTTCATTTTTTATCCTTGATTTGCCCACAAATCACACACATAACCCTCACTGTTCATCTGTAGCCCTGAGCGGCACTGACCCCAGCTTCCTTGTCTATGAATGTCCCTAAGACCTGTTCTGCCGTCAGGATCCCCCATCACCAGCTGACAAGAACTAAGGAACAGGAGAGCGTCCACACAAAACCCTAAGAGGAACCACCATGCCAGACTCCTTCATCTCCAGAAGACACGCATCGACTGGCCCTCTGCCACAGAAGACCCCGAAGGAAGCAAGGTCATGGGCCACGCGCGCCTTACCAGGCTGCCCCTAGAACAGACGAGATGGATCCTGGTGGTGTAGGTGGTCAGCCTCCCATCGCTGGTGGTGCACGCCGAGCCGTTCACGTACTCTATGAGGAGGCTGCCGCTGTCCTCCACCGTAGGGCCTCCCTTTGCGACCCCCAAGTTACTGATGGATGCTACCTCAGAAAAGGAGCCCTGCAAACGAACAGGTCTATTAGGTTTTCCCTCCGCAGAGAAAACAAGGCTTCTTCCTGACTGCTACATTTGATTCTTGTTATTCACAGCAAGTGTGATCTGTGAAGTCACCACAAACACTGCCCCATCACGCCCGGGGAAACACGTACCTATACAGACACCATCCCACAGAGATGATGATCTTAAATCCTAAGAACTTCTGCTGGAACATTCTATTTTATTTTATGACAATAAATGTGGTGTGTGATGGGTCTGAGGCCGTCCCAACAGGCATCTAAGATGGGCCTCGAGCCCTACCCCCAGACCCCACACAGCCCCTCGTGTCCCCTTCCACGGTCATCGATCGGACAGGCCTCGAGAAGGAAGAGCTTTGCCTGGCCCCGCCTCCACTGGGAATGCACTCTGGAGCCACTCCACACACGTCCACAAAGGACTGGGGCACTACAGGTTTTGATCTGGGGCCACAGGCCTGTGCTGGCAAGGCAGTGCTTCACACACACAGAACCCGTGGACAGCGAGGACTGACTGTACTCTGAGGCCATGGCTCCACAGAGAGTGCACACACAGGTATGCCCGCGCACACGCCCAGCGGGGAATGTCACTCCTACCCACCAGGGCGCGCTCCAAGCTGCCACATGACAGGCGCCAGGAGAAGTACGTTCCCGACGTACCACGCCCTATTTTCAAAGCAGCACGCGTACATCTTTATTTTAAAATTCCCTGAGCACGAAGAACACAGGCAAAGGGCCCAGAGCTGTGGCAGTCACCGCGCTGGATCGGGGAGGAGGCGCCCCAAGCAAGGGAGCACGCACAGCCCCGCCACAGCCACAGCAACAGTCCCAAGCCACGCTCCGCTCCCCTGCGTGAGCGGAAGCAAGAGCCTCTGGAGCCAAAAACCATTCTTCACAGAAGGCTACGGACTGAAGGACACTCGTGAGGCTCCATCAAGACCAGGCATCGGAGCGTCCTCCACCCTGTGCCGTGATCGGAGGCCGCCAGCTCCAAGGCATTTCGTAAAGTTCTAAATCTGAACGATGACTCGAGCGTGATCACGTGCAGGGGGGCCGCTCCTCCTGCTCAGGGGGTTTTGTCCCAGCAGCCGGGTCCACTCTAAAATACCCGCCTCCACCCGCCGAGTCACGTGCTCTGCAGGGAGGGTGAGACCCACCTGCTCATTCTTGTACCTCATCTGGCACACCGACGCATACCGATCGCAGCCCGGCACCGGGTTCAGAGGGCGACACACGTTTATGTAGTATTTCCTCCACGAGCTGTGCTCGCCCGCGTTGTCCATGGCGTACCAGTTTCCTCCACGACCGCCCTCGGATTTCGCGAGACTAAAATGTGAAGGCAAAATGCATGCTTCTGATGCTAACAGACGCCAGTCCGACAATTCGTTTCTAAGAAGTTACGGACAGACAGGACGAAACTGCCCTGCCCATCAAACCACAGGACGCAGCTCACCGTGACTCACAACACCCACGACTAGCTCGACCTTCACTGACCTCGCACGCAGCAGGACCCTGCACCGGCCCCCTCCCCCTCCGTGTTGTAAATGATGCAGCTGCAGACAGACTTTGCTATGACGAAGAGCAGTGAACGTCACAAAGGCAACCAGAGCGTTGTTAGAATTCCTTCTGCTTAAAAATCCCCAGCTTGGCCCTGCACCCCCAGAACTTACTTGACTCCCCATTATCCACCCAGTTACGAGCTCACCAGCCAAGCCTAAGCCAACCTGGACCCAGGCCGGGGCCAAGGCCAAGGGCGGGATAGCTCTGGCCTCACCTGGAGAGATCGTACTGCTCCATTGTGGAGGGGTCGGTCACCACGCACTCCAGGGGCTCCACTGGGCAGGCGTAACTGGTGTACCACCGGAAGTTGTAGGTAGAGTTATCTTCCTCCTGATCACGTGACAAGGAGAGAAAAGGGATATATGGCAAAGAAAAAGCAGAACATTAACACAAAGTCAGCATTTAAGAAACGGCTGGCACTTTCCCTAAGTAAGAACCACAGGAAAGAAAGTCTACTTTGCCCGTCTACACCTGTCTTATTACAAATGACGACGTCCCAGTAATAGATTAAGACTCAGCTGAGTAGCATCAGCATGATTTGTGATGCAAGTTTCGTACACAAAATCAACAGGGTCGCGGGTAACCACCAAGGTGCACGGTCCAAAGAATAACCAGCTTGGAAAAATGGTGCCTACGTATCCTGGCAACTCTAAAAAGATTAATTACAATCATAGGAGATGTTGATTGGCCAAGAAACCAGACAAATAATAGCTCTGCTTCATAATAAAGGGCCCATGATAGGGTCCTGTATCTCAGGGAGCCAGACACTTTGATGGATTCTCCCCAGGAAAGACCACAGCTCACGCCTCACCTGTGGTTAGAACCTCATTTCATTCCAGAGAAGTCACCAGCCCTGTTCCACCCACTGTTGTCCTGCCCCCTGTCTTTACGAGACCAGGGTTCTCTCTCTCTCGGCTCTCCTCGGTGACGGAAGCCCATGCGCGCTCACGCCACACAGCTCCTACCTGATACTCAGGTACACCAACTCCGGCCTCTCGGTCACAGAGGAAGGTGATCAGTGTGGCTCTTGGTGTGTGCTTTTCATTATTATAGGGCGTGCCATCTTTGTAGTTCAACTGGATCATGCCATCGTAATAGGACAGTTTAGCATTGCTCAGTCCCAAGTTCCAAGCCTTATTACCACTAAAACAAGCAAACAAGCATCTCTTAGGAAGGACAGCAGGGCCAGAAGGGCTGTCATGCTGTGACCCGGAGCAAGGCCACCGCAGTGCAGGGGTGGGGGGCGCGGGGGTAATGTCCGTGACCCAGGGCTACAGATCACCGGGGTCTGTGGCGGGGCCAAAGGGCAGCCTCACCCCACACCAGAACCCAAGGCCACACTCAGCATAGCTGGCTTAAGGTACAACCACCCCCACTGAGCTATTACCACACCGAACAGAGAAACATGTGCGTATCTAACAACCGAGACATGCAAGCTTTGCTGAAGTAAGGTATTATAAACTCCGAGTGTGCATGTGGCCTGCTTCCTTTCCAGGAAATGGAGCTCCTGGCATCCTCTGCTTTTGAGGCCAGGGCTTCTTAGAGTTGCACACTCCCTGAAAAGCAATGATGTCTGTGGAGAACACACCTACTCCTGAATAAAACATCTGTCAGTATGAGATATCTAAGGAAAGTCCATAACTAAAAAGGAAGTTACTTGCATTTTGGCTAATTGACAGGCTCCGGAGCCCGGCGGACAGGAACTCAGAGACACCGCACCGCAAACATTTATGTAGAACTCATACTTGTCTGTGTTGACTCTATATGCACCATTTTTCTTTGTGAGAGGTGACAGATCGAAAGAAAATCCTAAGGAAGAGTGAAAATGATGCCATATGTAAGGTCAGTCAGACCACAGTTGAGGAGGGTGGCCCCAGGCTCACAGCTTCAAAGACAATCTTCCCAGGAACCGGCCACTGACAGGGAGCCGCAAAATGGCCAAAGAGATGTTTTCCCCTCAGGCCGCAGGAACTGAACTGGCGGACATCTCCCCTGGAGATGGATTTGCCACCACCATGCCCACTTTACCGCGTTAACCTAAAACCAGACTGAAGGTCCAAAACTGCCGATGAACAACCAACCAGTCCATGTGAAGCTAGATGACCACAACACAGTGACCTTCTTGAAAAGTCAAAGGCAGGTTTCTAGGCCATTAACTTATGCAAAGAGCCTGTCCAAACACCATTCATTTCCTTGTGGTCCTCACATTCTGTACTCAGTGCACACTGCCCTCTACCATGCATCTAAGACGTAGTAGCTTCCTCATTATCTCCACAGACACCAGGACTCTGGTGAGACAGTATTAGTCTAGTTCTCAAGTGGAGTAGTTCTTAAACTCCCACAGGAAATATTTACGAAAAGAAAAAAAAAATCTAAGTCATTGGAGAGGGCACCCCACCAAGGTGGTGTGCGCGCACACACCTGCCTGGGAGTCAAAGACCGTGCAGTTCTCGCCCTCCGTCTTGGACAGCACGCAGGCGGCGGCTGTATGCCACTCGAGCTCATAGAAGCAGCCGTCGTCCTCGGAGGTTCTCAGCACTGGGGCACTTTCCAGATCACCTGTCAGTGAGGAAGACAAATGGATCACTAATCGGTCCTCAACTAAAAATAGTCCCACAAATACTGGGATTCCGCTGACATGAGGTTCCTAGAGTAGTCAAACCTGTGGAGGCAAGAAAGAAGGGCAGTTGCCAGGGACGGGGGTGGGGAGCTCGTGTTCAGTGAGGACAGAGTGGGAAGATGAGGAAGCTCTGGAGACAGACGGTGGCGATGGCAGCACGACACCGGGAATGTGCTTCAGGCCACTGAGCCGGACACCCGAGGAAGGTCAAATGCTGAATATCATGTTATGCGCATTTTACTACATTTTTTTAAAAACAGTAAATGTTGTGTTACATATATATCACCCACAACTCAAAAAACACTCAAAAACAAAAAAATAGTCCTAGCCCTTGACCATCTCCCACAGCTGGGCACTTATCCAAAGAAAATATTTCAACAGGAGGCGGACAGGGGACCTGCAATAGCACAATCGCCAGCCCTGGAAACACGCTATTAATCCAACAATAGGGAAAATGGTTAAAAATAGTAAGACCCAACCATTATCAACGAGGAAGTCCCTAAAAATTATAACTATGACTGCAAAACACAGAAGAGTATTCACGAAATGCCATGTTTTGAGGAACATTTAAAAAAAAAATTCCAAACATATACAGATTTTGACCCTGTTAAACAATGTAAACCTGTAAATACAGATAAGTGAAGAAGAGCATTGTCTCTAAAGGGTGAGATCACGTACAACATTTTTCAAGCGCTTACGATTTTCCCCCTTTGGAGGAAGTAAAGCAGCCGCACAGCCGCGCGGTATCAGTCCCGAGGAAGAGGAAGCCGCACTGAGACCCATAACTCATTTGGAAAATTGCAACATGACGCTCTCGACACCATATGGTTTCTCCATTTCTGGACTGGTCTTGGGTGGGGGCTGGGGGCTCAAAGCCACAGACCGCCTCTGCAGGTTCTAGAACTGGGAATGTGTGGTATGAACCCTTTCTACCTCCCCCTCTTGGCAGCGGCCCGTGAGAAACAGAAATGAAGGGCGCAGCCTCACCCGGGACAGAAGCCACCAGCACGTGTCGCCTCTCCCCTTTCTCAAAAGGGCTCACCTGGCTTACAGATGAGTGTTATGTTAGTCGTTATCTTCTTGTGGCCACAGTCACTACCGTCGGTATAGGAGAGCTGAAGGTTCCCTTTCTCTTTCGTGGGAGAAGAAACGAACTTGCCCAGACTTTTAAATCCATCCTTATCTGGAAGAAAGGGAAAACAGAAGACATAATTATAAATGATGACGATGTAAAAAAAAGAGGTACAAACGCGTCAGCCAGGACCCAGCAGGGTGCTGTGACCTCTTCCCGGCCCGCCCAGTCTGGCGCCGTGGTCGGTGGGTTTTTCTCGAGGGACAGGTTTGGCCAGGCCATGGCAGCCACATTGAGGACACCAAGGCCACCTCTAGGCCCACTGGGACAGAGCAGTAACGATAAACAACATCTCGCTCCGTGGGCACGAGAGACAGACAGCAAGCGTGCATGTCACACCATCCCAGAAAGTAACACCCTTCCCCGACTTCCAGGGCCTTGCTCCCCTGAAAACACAGGTCTTTTGAAAGCACAGCCAAGAGGCTAGAGTTTGTCCCGGGACCAAAGCAGAAACTAACTGAACCTGTCCAGCAAGCCAGGCGGGTGACTACTTCATTCTTGAGTCAGTTGACTTTTACTATGAAGCCCTGAAACTCCGTCCCCAGCCCTGCTTACACAGAGGCATGGGCGCGCCCGGACCAGCTTCGGGAGACACATCAGCAATTCGGAATACCGGGGTAATTCCCAAAACCCAACCTGGATTCACAACTCTTTATCTAATGTTTGTAACAGATTCTGATTACTTCCCCCGCCTCTCATTTTCCAGGGGAGTCTTAAGTGGCAGACAACTCTCGTGCAAAACATCTACGTCAAAGCCTCTGCAGGAAAACCACGGGACCGATAGAATTACAGCAGGAGGAACCCAAGGGGCACAAGTACTCTTCTATGGAGAATACGATGAGACGCCACTCGTCCAAAGCCGTAACTTAACAGTCACGGGCAGTAAAGCTGTTAAAAACTCAAAATCAGTTTCATACAAGTACTGGAAATGTTATTCTCCAAGTTACAAAGGGAAAAGATGACCAAGTAACTCCAAGCCTGGCTCCTTCTGTCCCCAGTTACAGGGGCAGCTCACCTCAGACGGCTCTGGCCACTCCGTGGCAGCGGAGCACTTAGTCTCTAGAGCACACTGCGCAGTTACCTACATGTGAGTCACTTTCCTCCCCGTCCCGGATACGCGGAACCCAGAGAGAGGAGACGGCAGAAACCACAGGAGGATTCTCCAACTTGCTCCAAACCGGATGCAGCCGAGTTCTGTGTGCCTTTGGGAAAACCAGCACCGTGGGCCCCACTCTGACCACAACTCACCGACAGAGCAGGCGGCCGCATCTTCAGGGCAGCCTCTGGCCTGGCCTTCCTGCAGCACTCTGTGGCAGATATTAACGAAGAAGTGCTTCTTTTCTGTTTCCCCCTCGCTGCCATCCACAGCTTCCCAATTCTGTTCCACTTCTATAATTTTAAAAGAAAAAAAAATTCTTTTAGCCAGAGGCAATGATTATTTCTCTGTGAGTCACACCATAAATGGTGATTAAGCCAAAGGAAAAGACCCAAAGCTCACCAAGCATGTAGTCCCTTAAACCCCAGTACTCACGTTTCTGGATGCAGCAGACCAAAGGCACAGAAATTCACTGAGCTCCTCAGGCTTCTCTTCATGGAACAGAAACAAAGCACGCCCCAATACCTCCTCCGAAGAGTAGCCTTACCACGAGGTAGGGACAGGGAATCAATCAGCGAAACTCTCCCAAGCACCGAAGTGTGAAATCAGAAATGGAAAAGCACATCCAGATGGCAACCTGTGCCTTGCACCTGGCCGAGCACCACGCTTTCGGTCCCACGCCCTCCTCCGACCACCAGGAAGGTCAAAGACACCTGCCCCCACTTCCCCACCAGCAGACCTAGTGCAGGCCATGCTTTGTTTCAGGAAAATAACAAAACACACTGGTCCCTGAGCTCAAACATCTTGTGATCCAGTCATGTACGAACAGAATCAGAACTTCACAGAAGATCGAGGGCGTGCGCGCAAGTGGAAAGAGCAGGACCCTGAATCGGACGTGACCCACAAGCAGTGGCCAAAGAGATGAGTTAGAAATGTGTGTGAAGGGCATACAGAGACTGAGGCACTCCTTTTACAGACAGGATGCTGGGGTTCAGAAGGGAAAGGCCACCACTCGTCAGGGTAACAGTCACTCTGCAGAGCTATGTGCCAATGTCAACACCCAAGAAGAGCCCATAGGAGGCCATGCAAAGACAAACAGTGACAAGGCCGGGGGAGTGGGGTGAGCTGACAAGCTGTAAGGCAGGACGACTGTTTAAAGCTAGCAAGGAAGGAGTTCTGAGGCAACCTCAGCAGTCTGTGTGGATCCTGAGGAAATGCTCAGGTCCCTGGAGAGCCCAATGGGAGGGCACGCGTCGGCTGCGTGAGCGCATGTGTCTCTGTATCGCTCACCGGCCCCTGTGTGTGTCTGTACGCGGTGGCATGTAAACAACAGTGCCGGACAAAGGGCTCTCACAGTACCACCCAGCTTAGTGAGACAAAGCTGAGGCCTGCAGGAGGCAGACATCTCACTCAGGACCAAGCACAACACCGTGTTCTCTTTCCACCGCACCAAGCCGAGCTCTTCGCAAACACGTGTGTACCAGCACTGAACCACGGCACCACTCCCAGCTGACCAGGTGCTGAGTGACTAACGTGCAAAGTACAATTGCTGCCAAGGTAGTTCATCAAACCTGAACATTTAGAGAGGTCTCGTGTCAAAAAGCAGCTCTCCGACACTCCTTACAAGAGAGGAATCCATCCTTCTACTATCATATTGTCCCAACCAGATGAGGACTCAGAGTGCATGAGTCATCACTCCCACGGCACGGGTAACTCTGTGACTCTAGGCAAGCATTCTACCTCAGATATTATCTCCACAGATGCAATTTGCTTCCACTTACACCTAATCCCAGGGCTGCCGAAAGGGCAAAACTAAAAATGTCCCAACTAGATTCAGCTTCCCCGTGGGGAACCCCGATTCTTAGCACTCGGTCTCTCGACACACACCCCCTCCCCAACCCCCATGAAGTTCAAAGGCCTGGGGCGGGGGTCACGTTCGCCAGGACCCGGTCTGGTACCTGTCACATAGCCTATGCCCCACGACACCTGCAGAGCAGACTACCTCCTGCTCGGCCGGTCTCTACCATGAAGCTGGGTCTCAGGGACAGACCTCTTCACTCGGATACAGCGAGGAACATGGCATCCGAGGGCTCCCAGCCCATTCCCTTTCAGCCCCACAAGCATCAGAGGTTGCACAGGAAATGCAGACCCCACTTCAGAGAGAGTTTGTCTTAACAAAGGGGGAAAGTATGGGGGTCAAAATAAGAGTGAACCCAGCCACACTGGGTTCCGACCCTGAAGCCCGACAGGCCAGGGGTGAGGTGGAAACACGGCCCACTTGAAGCAGGCTGCTGTAGGACTCTAAACTTCCGCTGTTGACAGTTTTTGACTGAGATGTAAGTGACATGGAACACGGCAGTCGTTTCAGGTGGACAACGCTGTGACTAGATCTGTGTGCCCCCATGTTTAGTTACCATCCACACCACACACAGATACAAATGTGTACGTGTGTGTGTGTGTGAGGAGAACTTTCAAGATCTCCTTTCTTAGCAACAAGAACGTGTATCTAAAATTAAAAACTTTCTAATCACAAAGTTCAAGGCCTGGGACGTGGCCCTTTTTACTAAACTAGGATAAGATTCGCCAGGGCATCCCAATTAGAACAGTCCTGCCAACCTCAAACTCAGGTATTTTACCTCCTAATTCAGCGTCATTCCTAATAATTTGTGTAACTGCTGCATGAAAAGGCGGGGGGGAGAGGCCAGGAAACAATCAGCTGACAGTTCAAGAAAAGGAAGAGCATTTCCAAAGGTTTTCATAGGGAAAGAGGCAAGAGAAGGTTCCCGTGACCAGGTGGACGGAGCCCCACGGGGTGTGCGGGCCCTACCTGAGTGCCGGGCCAGCGCCGACAGGTCATATCGCTTCTTCCCATCAGTCACACTGCAGAGGAGATCCTCCTTCTCCTTCACACAGGCGTACTTGGTGTCCCACGTGAAGAAGTAGGTGCAGTCTACCTCCCCGGTGAATACGGGCACTCCTTGCCCATCGTTAACTGTGCAATTGGAGAAGGGAAAAAACAAGCACTCCGTTATGTGACCAAAACCCTGTCAGCCCACTGGCCACGCTGCCAGCAGGGCAGTGCCAAGCCCCAGACATCAGAGGTGTCAGAGATTGGACACCTTCTCTGGAGTCTCAGACAATCCCAACCCCTCAGTAGCAGGCCTCTGTCCCTTCCACCTTTAGGAGGGTCTCAGTAAGCCATCAGGCCGTTCGCAACACGTTCGCCGTGGGCATGAAACGGGGGCCTGACGAGGAACCTGTGAGCCCCCGGGCAGGGCTTGCCACGCACGGGCCGTGGTCAGCCCCGAACAGACTTGTGCGTGGACCCCGCATCAGACAACAAGGGAATCACGCACAGGCGGACGGAGACCAGAGCTCGAGCTCTAGGAGCGCCGCTGGCTTTCTGATGCAATGGCGAGCAGGGCGCGTTCCCTGAGATTCATCTCTGAGCTGAAACAAAAGGGTCACTGGGGATAGCCACCCCATCGAAGTGCCGAGGCCCAAGTGCCCTCCCAGAGCCCAAGGCACGCCTCCAGACATCCCAGCATCCTTGACCCTCAGGCCTTCATCGGGGTCCCATGCTCCGCTCGCCACATGTTCGGGGGGCCCTGATGCCACACGTCCGGGGGTCCTGATGGCTCAGCTCCGGCCTGAGAGCCAGCGCTTCCTGGGCCACTGCCCTGATCCACACAGCCTGGGATTTGGCAAACTTTGGTCATTTTTCCCTTACTAGAAATATCCCCTCGTCTTTCCAAGCTGGTGGACCGCTGGCACAGAGCTCTGTTTTCCACCCCTTGATGGTTTAACAACTCTCCTCTGGACCTCCTGCATGATTTGACTTTCTTGAGGTCTGGTGCCCTGAAGTGCACAATGTTCTAAAGGAAAGGGAAATAATATTTTGTACCAAGGGCAAATTATGTTTTGATTGCAATTTCTCTTAAATCTTTAATATTATAAACACGATAATTATAATACCAGCAAGAGCAGCCGGTGTGTTCGGAGCACAACCTGAACCAGGCACCGAGCATCGAAGGGCTACAGGGGGGCGGTCTGCATAAAGCGGGCTCAGGGTTGAGGACTTGACAGATCTTGGCATATTAATTCCATGGCACAGGTACAGTTCCAGCCCCACTTTTATAGATTAAGGGGGGGGGGGGGGAGGTTAAACAATTTGCGTATGGTTTCCTAGCTAGAAAGCAAAGGAGCCAGGACTCAAACCCAGACAGTCTGGCTCATCACCATAACCACAAGGCAATACTTCCCTACACTACTACGGAGCTTTTTTTCTTTCCTTTTTTTTTTTTTCCTCTTAAATGATGGACTTGAAGCCGTTCTTAAGATGCAGCACTCCCAGCTTCCCTCCCTCTCCGGCTGCGACCCGCTGCGACCCACCGTTGCCCGCCCCGACCCACCGTCGCCCCGACCCACCGTCGCCCCAACCCAGACCCACCATCCCCGACTGTCGGCCCCTCCCTCCACCCGCAGCAGAACTCTTCCGCAGGTCACCCCGCCCACGTGGCTGCGGACGGCTTCCTCCCGCTGGGTCTGTCTGGGTTTGCGTCTCACGATGTGGAACAGATCTGTGTTTCCCACAAACCTGGAGCACTCGCCGCATTTCTCTTTGAGCAGGTGAAGTCTACAAACCATTAAATGACACTAGGCCTGGTCCGAGTATCCAGCCCCACTCTGGAGCTGATTCTGTATCTGAACCTTACTGAGGAGGGAGCACCCGTTTTCGTCACTGGTGAGCATCTCGACTCGCGTTCCTTCTTCACCGCCCAGTGAACTGTAGAAGAGCGATAAAGCCGGAACGACCCAGCTCAGGGGGAAACGAGTTCCTGCCGTGGAACCCAGTCACTCTCCGCCCACGCTATCGTCCCACCTCACACTTCAGCAAAGACAAAGCTACCCTCTCACCCGACCAGTTTAATTGTCCCTCTCGCTGCACAGCTAGACTGCATTTCCAGCCTCCTGGCCTCCGAGGTGGGGCTATGCCACTTAGCTCTAGCCCATTTTTTTTTTTTAAATACTGTTCCCATTCTGCAGAATCCTCGGAGACCAAGTCTGCAGACAGTAACACCATGGCATGGGAGGCATGAGACAGGCCCGCGGACCGGAGCCCTGCTGCCAGCACCTCCAATGACCTGCCCTGAACTGAAGAAAATAAACCTTTAACACAGTGAGCCAGTTAAATTTGTGGGTAGCTTCGTACCAGCCTATTCCAATATATCACTCATCCAAAAAAAAAAAAAAAGAACAAACCTGATTTCATATCCTTCTCTGACAAGATCCCCAATAGTAAGTATCACATTACAGCGAACTAGATGTTGGCTGCCGAACAAAGGGCTGTGTGTATGTGCACACACACGGGCTTGAAGAATGAATGCACGCACCTCTGGGCCTTAAAAACACTTAAGCCCTAGAATCGTGAAAATATATAATTCTAGAACATACAAGTTAAAACTATAAACCACATCATATTACATAACCAATTAACACCCATTCACATAAAAAAAATTACATTATTACATTTATCCAAATAAACAAAATCCACCATGGGATTTTTCTCTAAGAACTCTAAATTTAAGTTTGGACAAAATAATAATGCAGTAACTTTTACAGTACATAGTTTGCTCCAAAGTCTGAAATTGAATCACAGAGCTGGAAGGAGTCGTAAATATTTTATGACCACCTCCAGCATGAGAGTAGGCTCCAAACCTCTCACAAAACCTCTAACATCTCCCTGTCCGGTCCTCTTGCCACCATCCTAACTCAAACAGCCTAGGAAGACACTAAGTTTCCGCATGAGGACATCTCTGTGAACCCTGTCAGGCCGGCGAGAGGCCGAGCTCACAAGAAGGAGCGGACGTGGGGTGGGACGTTCTGACCCATCGGTGCTGACGTCAAGTTTATATGAAGCCAATGTGCCAAAATACTAGCAACTGTTGAATAGAGAGTGGTGAGCATATAGACTTTCACCGTAACGTTCTACGTGTATGTTTGAAAACCGTTCGCGGTAAAGACAGAGGAGGGAAAGGCGGCCATCGGCGCTTCCTTCAGCCTCAGCAAGTTCCACACGAGTTCTGAGTGCCGGCGCCTCATCCCAGCCGCCCCAGACTATGTACCCTTCTCAATATCCTCCTCACCTGCTGGGATCTATTTAGATCATTATTCTATCAGCCCAGCATGCGCAAATGAGATCAGTGCGCGCGCACAGAGCTCAGCCAAGTCATTTATAAAAAGCCCAGAAAAGAACGGGGCCAAAAGGGGTAAAGACAAGGTCGGAGGGAGACTTGAACCACAGGAGTCGGCCAACAGCGAAGCAGCTCGGCCAGCAGGGGAGGGCGGGCGCCAAGGGGCCTGGTGGCCCGGGGACACGGCATGAGGAGCAGGGCACACTTCCCAGGCCTGGGGACACAGTGGAAGGGCGGTACTTCAGAGGCAGTCCCCTCAAAGCCTGAAGAGGTGAGGAGGACGGAAGAGGGACGGGGCGTCTGGGGAGGGCAGCGGGGCGCTCAAGCCACACGGGAGACGCGCCCAAACCAGCCATTCACCCTCCACCTCAAGCCCTGGGGACTCCACACTTATTTCTACAGAAAACCCAACTTCTCCGCAGGACTTACGTGCTTCTCACCCTCCATTTGAGGGTCTTTAGCCACGTCCAGAATCTGAAGCTCTGACCTAGTCACACCTGCCCACATTCAGGCCTTTGTGTGAGCCGCTCCCTTTGCCACAGAGACCAGTCCCCGTGGCCACCCGACCTCCATGCCTGGCTAGCTGTGACTCAGCCACGGCATTCACCGAGCAGCTCCTCCTCTTTCCCTAACAGCCCCGACCAGCTTCGCTGCCCACACCCCAAGCCGAGGACTCCCTCCCGACAGGGTCCTGGCTGCCATACTCGCCCGCGGCCCTGGTCCGGCCAGCACGACCCGCACTCCAGGCTCCGTGCCGTCTCCCCCTCTACACTCCGGAAGCACACGCGAGGCGGGGCGGGGGGCCAGGAATGAAGGGCACTGTGATTCAAAGCCTCCCATCCGCTCTACTCCAAGCTCCCCCCTTGCCTGTCGCTGAGGCAATGTACTAGAGCCTGGTGCGAATCACAACCTCCCTGACCCCCTTCACCGTCACCAACACGAGCCGCCAGCACAGTTTACGTCGTGTGCAGCTACCCTCCCCGAGCTCCTGCTGA
Organism: Mustela nigripes; assembly: GCF_022355385.1. NCBI lineage: Eukaryota > Metazoa > Chordata > Mammalia > Carnivora > Mustelidae > Mustela > Mustela nigripes. The sequence continues at coordinate 142,303,289 of NC_081561.1, read as the reverse complement.
ACCGCACAGGAACCGGCCTCATCACGACTGGCCCTCGGCGGGGTCGCGGGGTCTCTGGAGCCTCTGTGGCGGTGCAGCCCACCGCAAGCAGGCCGGCTCCAGTACAAGCTCCAAGCAGAGGCCCAGCCTGCCTGTGCGCGTCTGGGGTCCCAGCCTAGAGGCCGACGAGTGTGACAGTCCTCTGGTAACTATGGAACCCCGTCACCTCCCTGCAGATGCAGACTGTGCCCGGGAGCATCACGATACGGACTGCAGCACAGCTTTCTGAAACGCTAGCACCACTGTGACCTCAAGAGAGCCTATCCTCATTGCTCAGTAAAACCAAATGCTCCACTCAAACTTGCCCTGTGACCTCCTGTAATCCCCCATACCCCGCCTCTACCACAGGGTCGCTCATTTGCAGAAAGGGTCGTCTTGAGACTTCCTTCAGAAAAGAAGGGCTCTTTAGTGACCACCCCTCGAGGGTGGGGGGGAAACCCACCCCGCTGACCGGCACACGCTCTGGTGCGAGCCAGAATTCGAGAAAGAAATGCTTTCCCAGCAAGCCCAGGGCTGGGCCCCTTCCCAAAACAAACAGAGAGCAGAGGAAGATGGAAACAGGATGTGTGTGTCACGGGTGGGACGGGTAGAAGGGGCGCTCCTACCCACTCCAACAGAGCAACCTAGTCTGGGAACCAGAGGGGGCCACGTCCAAAGCAGAACGTCTGCCTGGTCCGTCCGCACACAGTTCCCGAGGACACACGTGCTCCCGTCACGGCCACGGGCGAGGACGTGTCGCCAACGCTCACCTGCCGTCTTGTTGCACTCGAAGTTTATGACACTCATCCGCTGGAAGCCGGAGCTGCACTTTTCCCCGCCAGAATAGATCAGGGTGAGGTCCCCATCGGAGTACCTGGATGTTTGCGACACAGACACAGGGGTTGGGGGAACCGAGAAAGAAGCTCGAATCATTACGCGTCTCCACATGAAGCCTTCTGCATACCCTCCGCCATCAGCACTGACATAAAACAGCAAGCTCTCGGGCCAGCTGGGGAAACGTCTAAAGGAAATGAGTTCCAAATGTATGGGCTTGTCGTCCTCCTGCTTCAAAGTAGTAGCTGGCGGGAAGAAAGCACTGAAGGCTTTGCTGTGAGCATGAAAACTCTTCCACTCGTTCTGGATTTTGCACAAAATAAATAAGGCCAGAGAAACACACAGTGTATCTAGCAACTGCCATAAACACGCTCTCACCTGAGCGACCCTGGACAGCGCTCATTTGCAGAGAGCTACGTTTTCCTAACGCTTTTGTGAAGATGACTACCAAATTACGGGTCACAGGAATTGTACTGAGTGCGTTTCCTTAATTGTTTCAAACTCTGATGTAACGCTAATGGCATTTCAGATTCTCAAACGGCCAGAGAAAAATCAGAACTCCTCAGAAAAATGTATTTTAAAATACAAAGGCTGAATCAACTCTTAACCTAATGAAAGGCCTTTCCTACAGTGTGATTCCTTACACAAAACAGAGGATAAAGCGAACCGTTTTCACAGAAACGGTCTTACTGGAAAGCCAGGGTCGGTGACAAACAGCAACTTGCCTATGTCAGACAGGAAGGAATGCGGATGAGCGGACCTGCCGGCTCCTTCATGGAAAACGGAAGGAGGAAGGTGACAAGGGGAGTCAGCTACGTTTCACAAAAACAGACACAATGCACTTGAAATTACTGTTTACACACCGGAGGGTTTGATTCTGGTATTTTCCGGCTACTTTGATTTGAGAGGGTTCAGCCTTCTTCACTTGGCAAACGGCGGCATCTTTCTTACTACAGAACGGTACTTCGACTTCTCCACAGACATTCAAATAAAACATATATTCCTTCCCGTCTGAAGTGTAGTAAGAGGAGGATGGACCTAAAGGAAGGGGAACCGATGAGCAGAGGCTCTGTTGTGTCCCCAGGTGCTAGAGGGTCAGGGCATCACCTCGGGCGCACCCGAACCCCTCTTGGAAACACCCGCCCAGGGACAGAGGCGAAGTGGGCCCCTTCGCACACGTGCGCCTTCCCGCTTCCTTTCGGAGCTCCCCGCACCTCTGTTCTGTCGCAGTGGCTGGAGGTCAACGGTGATGTCATGCTGCTCGCTGGTCAGAGAGCAGGTTTGACTCTCCAGATAATCTCTGTGGCACGCATACTCAGTGATCCACTCGATTTCGTAGCGGCAATTCGATTTTGCTGTGAGCTTGGGAATGGTGCCCTATCAAGAATGGTTTGAAAGGAGCAAAATTAATGTGTTTTTTTTTTTTTTTAGAGATTTTATTTATTTATTTGACAGAGAGAGATCCCAAGTAGGCAGAACTGCAGGCAGAGAGAGAGGAAGGGAAGCAGGCTCCCCGCTGAGCAGACA
>NC_081561.1:142283429-142300810 GCF_022355385.1 Mustela nigripes | reverse complement strand
GTTTTTTTTTTTTTTTTAGAGATTTTATTTATTTATTTGACAGAGAGAGATCCCAAGTAGGCAGAACTGCAGGCAGAGAGAGAGGAAGGGAAGCAGGCTCCCCGCTGAGCAGACAGCTCAATGCGGGACTCGATCCCAGGGCCCCGAGGATCATGACCTGAGCCGAAGGCAGTGGCTTAACCCACTGAGCCACCCAGGCGCCCCAAAACTAATGTTTTTAAATGCAGATTTTCCATGCTTCTGAAAAGCTCAAAGGTACTTTGTTGGGTTTTTATGTTCTTCCATTCCTGTTTCAGACCAAGAACCACCTCAACACAGTTCCATCATGGGCGTATAAACACCCTGTTTACTTGCAACCATTTCTGTCTCTTTTAAAGGAGTCACACTCGAGGTCCACCCAGGGAGCCCAGCCTGGACTCGACGTCCCCTGACAGCCACAGCCTCCACACGCAGCCGTGACTCAAGAAGGCACGCGGCCTGTTCCCTCCTTTCTACTGGAGCAGTAGGGAACGGGCCAGACGAACCCACAAGTTAAGCGGAAGTCGCCGTAGGTGTGTCTGGGGAGATGGTCCGTAACTCCTTTGCTCCGGTTGTCAAAGGGGCCTCGGGCACACCTCACTGGTCCTTGAATCTGCTCCTGCGCTGGGGGAAGCCAGGGCACGACCCGCCACAAACCCTAACTCTGCCAGAGACCAGCTTTTACAAACATGAGCTCAGATGCTCGTGTTTGGTGTGGACAGGGAAGGACATGATCACTGCTGACCAGAGAGTGCAGTGTCGCCCTTTGAACCATCCTCGGGAGAACGAGTGAGACGGTTCTTAGTACCAGGAATAGCCTCACACCTCCAGAAACACCCCAGGGCCAATGCTGCCCGCGCCAGCCACGCACCAGGCACATGACAAGGCGTCAGGACTACACACACGGGCTACAACTTAGTAAGACACAGAGCTTCAAGTCCAGTTCTGTCCGACTCAAAATCAAGGCTTTAACTACTTGGCTTGGGGACACCAGACATCTGGGAATGGGGTGCTAAGCGCCGAGTGGTGAAGCCAGGCACAGAAGGCCCCCCAGTGCAAGATGTGCTCATCAGGGAGGAAAAGGCAACTCCGTGGAGACAGAAAGTCACCTAGCAGCTGCCAGAGCAGGGGGTGCGGAGGGAGGGACAGCCCCCGAGCAGAGCGTTTCTTCGGGGCGATGGAAATACTCTCGCGTTAGGATCACACCACCAGTCGCACAGTTCGGTTACTCTGTTGTACAGGAGAATGCTACTGTATGTAAATTCAATAAAGCTTTCTTAAGAAGATCTATATGACAAGGTGAACATTTACTAAAATTCCAGCTCCTAAGGGCATTCCATGAGCCTGGTAAACACTTAAAGAAACCCTCGAGTGTTCAGGTGTCGTATGTCACCCAGATCTGTCCGGCAAACGGTTAAGCTGGAAATGGAACCTCTCGCTCCATGAATAACAAAGCAGCCTCCTTTCCTACCACCAACTGCCCACGGAGAAGAAAGGGGAGAGACTCCCAGACTCCTGATTCCCCTGACTGTGGTGGAATGAACCGCTTCTCCCTGGACGAGCAGGAAGGGGCCGCACAACAAGCCCAGCCAGCTGAGAACGTCTGTCTCATCGGGCAGGAAGAACTTCACCCCGCATCCGCAGGTGCAGATGGACCGTGTCCGCCAACGTCCCTAACATTCACCTTCAGAACGCATGTCGTCTGCTGGCCAGTCAGGTCTGTACTGAGCGGACGCCACGTGGCCCTGCAAGTCTGCAGACACGAAGTGGAAAGCTGGCCTGGCCTACACTTTTGTCTCCACAACCCCCACACACAAAACGGGCCAGCTGCCAGCACGAAACCAGACCAAATTCCATGTTTGTTTGTGGGGAGGGGGAGCTCGCTTCCCTCGCCAAAGAATTCAACTCCTCCTCCTTCGTTCTATTAAGAGGAGACAGAAATAAATGAGAGGAAAGCCCTGCCCTTCCTCCCGGGGGCTATCTCCCTTCCATCAGCACCCCACACCTGCTAGAACACTCGAACAGCAACGGACACGTGCAACGCGGCCGGGCACGGGCCCAAGGACAGCCAGACCCCGGCCCTACCCTCAAGGAGTTTACAAGTGTGCTGTAACTGAGCGGACAGCCAGGGAACAGGGTCAGGGGCCCGCCCGCGAGTGTGGGAGGAGGGGATGAAACACTTCACAGCAAGACCCTCAAACAACAACCTTCCTTCCGGCCAGGACTCTCCCACCTGAGAAGCCCCCAAACTCCGGCCACTGGCCTGCAGAAGCTCGGCCAGGCCTGCACACCACGTGCTCCGCTCACTTCTTACTATGTTTCTATAAACCAATTAGCTATTTTCACCTTACTCATTCTAACAAATACTAGCTAGGAAATCACAGGTTTGAGATTATACATGTGGTTTTTCAAATGTTCATTCAGATCAGCATTATTATATAAATTTTCAAAATCTTTCCATGAATCACTTAAAATCATCTCACACAAACCAGAACAAAAGGCCATCCTCGGAGCGCCCGGGTGGCTCAGTGGGTTAAGCCTCTGCCTTCAGCTCAGGTCATGATCTCAGGGCCCTGGGGTCGAGCCTCACATCGGGCTCTCTGCTCAGTGGGGAGCCTGCTTCCCCGTCCCTCTCTGCCTGCTTGTGATCTCTGTCTGTCAAATAAATTTTTTTAAAAAGGCCATCCTCCATAGACATGCAATACCACAGGTATCAACACACACGGGGCCCCTCCGGGTTGGGAAGGAGAAACAAGCCCCAGCCTGCTGTTCCCCTGAGACCCTCACGCAGGCAGGAGTGGTTCCCCCACCTCCAGAAACAAGTCTTCCTGGAATTCCACTGCCCTGGCTGTCTCTGGCTCCCCCTCTCCGGCCCTAGACCCAGCATCCCGCACCAGCCCCAGATGCGCTCACCTAGACAGCCCACACGAGCACGCTGCCAGGAAGTCCTCTGTGGACGAGCCACTCACCTCTCTGCGCTCCGATGGGCAGACAAACGTGATGGTCACCGCCGGGCTGTGACCGTCGCAGAAGTCCAGCTCCCTGGCCCCTTCTTTCACATAACTCAGGACAAGCCTGGATGACACACGTTGAGAAAAGAGTGTTATGGAAGTATGAATTCCATTCACATCGACGTGTTGCCCTGAGTGTTCATCCCGCTCACTCGTTTGGGGGTCAGGGGTAGCAGAAAGAACACTAAACTATAAAGGAAGCCACAGTACGAAATACCTTCAATTTCCATTTTTAAAAAGCTGATTTCAAGTAAACGTCAATGAGTGCTATTTTCTTTTTAAAAATAAATAAAGTGACCAATGTGTAAATTTAAATACTAAGAAAAGCTACTCGAGTAAGACAAACGAGAAAACACTATAAACAATCGAAGAAAACAAAATAAACACAGCGGAGCAGGCCGAGCGCGTTTCTGTCCACGAGGCTGCACGACTGCTTCTTCTCTAAACAATAACTTTGTAAGTGGAAGCCAAGATCTTTCTCTCTCTAACCTGAAGCCAGCCAAGCGCCCCAGCCGCCGTGACCTCCCACAGCCAGGAAGAGCCCGAGCCGCCCCAGTGCGCGGGGATCTCCCGGCGGGACGCGCCTGCCGCTCCTGGTGCACCGGCCACAGACCCGCCGAAAACAGATAGCCTTCCTCTTCTCTGCAGACTAGCTCAAGCTCTCACTCAGTGTCCAAGCTTTGCAAAGTCCCCTCTCCCCTGTGAGGAGTCACCCACTTGTCACTCAGGACAGCGTAATGGGCTGAATCGTGTCCCCCTACAATTCATACTTTGCAGCCCTAATCTCCAGGACCTCAGCATGTGACTGGGTTCGAAGACAAGGCTTATACAGAGGAGAGGAAGTAAAAATGCGGCCATGGGAGCGTGGCGGCGGTGGGGACGTGGAGCTAACCAGATAGGACGGGCATCCTTATCAGAAGAGACCAGGACACAAACACACAGACCAACAGAGCCCGTGAGGACACGGGGAGAAGGCAGCCATCTACTAGGCAAGGAGAGAGGCCTCCGAAGAAACCAGCCCTCCCATCACCTTGGACTCCTAGCCTCCAGAACGGAGAGGAAGTAAGTTTCTACTGCGGAAGCCAGCCTACGGCCTCTCGTTACAGCAGCCCTGGCAAACTAACACAGACACACATATAGAAACCTCCCAAACGTTTTTAAATTTAGGTTATGCTCCAGAGTCTTCTGTGGACCAAAGCAGTGGCCTGATACACCACCAGTTCCGTGCTAGAACAAGCCACAGCAAGGAGTCCACCAAGGCCCCAGGATCTACGGCACAATCCAGGACGCGGTGGCATCGGACAGGCCAGACGAGCATCTGCAGGAACTCACGCCCCAGCGCGGACCCACCTGTCCTTGTTCACCAGCTTCAGTCCCTCCTTGGGCTGGCCAACGTCGAAGGCCTGGTCCCCTCTCACCAGGCAGGCAGCTGTGCCGGCGGGACAGCCACGCAGCTGCGGACTGGGGTCCCGCAGCGAGTCTGTAAGACATCCCATGTGACGCTGTCAGACTGTACCTCAGTCTAAAAGTTCTGAAAGTCCTCAAAGTAACACAAGTTAGTAGAATTTTGGAACCCAGAAACAAGTCAGGCTTGAGAGAGATTCTGGGTGCACCGGTGACCTCTCCAGACGCAGGAAGTGCATGCGTCCTGGCCTGCGGGGCCACTGGGAAGCAGAGGCAAGAGACTCAGTCTGCTCCTGGCAGGAAGAGGTGATGAGAAACAGGGACTGTCACATACTTTGTACTCAAGGACTGTACACAGTCCCCCCACCCTTCCTGAAGACACACTAACTTGAGCATTATCCCCTTGTCCAAGCCATAAGCAACTAGAAAACGCAGGCACTCCGTGGACTGGTGGGAAGACGGGAAGGTTCGTGGAAGGAACCTACATACAGCTCTGGGACCAGGCCTTAGAAACCTCCCTTGCTGTCCCTGCGACTTTGCTCTAATGGCACAACTATCCAATGCCAGGTGCATTTCCCGAAGGTCTGGGGGAGGATTAAAGAACATCTAGATGTGCCCAGAACAACAGCCAGACGTTAGACGATCCGCGACTCTGCTTGTACACAGTCACAGGCTCACTTGCATCCCTGGCCTGTGACTGGTGCTGTACCTGACCGCAGCTCCATCCAGGGCTGGGACTCAGGGCCTCACACATGATGGCCTCAAAAAATATGTCCCTCACAAAGGAGTAACTATGGCCCAGTCTTCTTAGTCGGGGCGCAGGGTGGGGGAGGGGGGTGCCCTATCTTCTCCAGTCTGGCAGGAGGCCATACCAGCCGATGAAAAGGAAAGGCCGTGCAGCACAACTCTACCAGGGGCTGCTCTGAGTCCACATCAAGTACCAGTTGTACCTCTTCTCCCCGTGGCATTAGCAGATCCCTTGGTTTACTGAAGGCCAAAGAGGAGGCAAGATCCCCAAGTGTGCAGAGAGGATACACAGAGCCAGCCCACAACTGCTCGTGAGGGTCTCAAGGTCACTATCAACATGGCTTGTGACCCCAGGCAACTTCCTGGGTGGTAAATCCACTTTTCTTAATTTTTAAATTATCAATTTACAAAATTACTGTGAGTCAAAGTCACTGAAGTTCAACCCAAACTGCCAATAATCAGGAAGAAAAAAGCTTTTATAAGAAAATCGCCACCGAATTCAGAAAATCCTCGAAATGGTGAAAGACCAGAAATCTAAATGTTTTCTAAACTGAAATGAATTCAATAATCTGCAAGACTCTTCAGCTTTATAATCAAATTTGAGCTACAGACCCATTTAAGACACAGGCTTTGTTCGTCTGCCTTTTTCCAAAAGAACATTAAAAGCTGTCCTTGGAGAACAAAAGAATGATGTAAAAACCCTGACACACACAAAATCTAAAATTATCACTGGTCACTTTTAGTGAAACACATATGTGGTATACTCAAATTTAAAACAACAGTTTTTTTTTTCCCTAAACATAGAAAGAATCAAAATGGTACATAATATGTATTTGTACAACTCACCGTAAACTCAAATACCTACCACTCAGCCACACCATCCCATACTGAGTTTATTCTTAATATTTTTTTTCCAAACTTTTCTAAGGCCAAAGTCCCACAGACAGTGTGAGGAACAGGAACATAAAGATAACACTAGAACTCATCTTTTCTTTTTTCTTTTTTTTTTTAATAGAACTCATCTTTTCATTTGCTAATTCACTCGTGACAGAACTGCTGCTGGCATAGCAGAAAGACAAGTCTTGGTCTAGGAAACTAACAACTCCCTGAAAAACACACAAGCTAGGTTCTAGAAAGTGCGGACAAAACAAAGCCTTAGTCAAACTTAACATCCTATTTAGATAAAGACCATGTACAGCCTTCAGTTAATTTAGCCAAGACACCCAAGCTTCCCACACCACTTCTGGCAGCTAAGAAGAAAGCCAAGCCAAAGCTGGCTTAGGATAAAATATGCATCACAACCCAGTTCCCAAGGTCACTTGACCATCCCTCTCTTCCTGTCCCCCAGCCTGCAACGCAAAGCCCACAGACGTAGGTATGCCCAGCTGGCCAGAGGCTGTCCTCCCCTGGCCCCCCACAGGAAGGCTGACTCACCCTGCTGCAGCTGGTCTGGGGCCCCCGGCACACCCACCCCGTTCATTCTCCCACCATCTCGCTGGAAATCAGTTACCCGAGAATCCTGGAATCAAAATGTCTGGCAGAGAGCGTCCACTGAGATGGATAAACCTATACAGTCTGGATAAAACCTATATTGGAACCAAAGCTGACTGGGGGCCCCGGGGGGCTTATGCACAGAGAACATCTTCCTGTCTCCTTAGAGGGTTGACTCCGTGACATGGACACCCAACTAGGAATAACGGTGGAAGGGCAAAGACAGAGAAGTCTTCTAAGACCTCCCTCACCACCACCACCCCCAACCCACCTATGTCTCTACAAACGTTGATGAACAGCGAAGTGTCTGGGTCAGAGTCGTCCACCAAGTAAGCCCCACTAATCTTGATCAGAGGATTTAAGTCATGCTTCTTGAGTTCTCCATCAAATGCATAGCACGGCACCTAGAAGAGAGGAAGAGAAAAGGTGAATCCTGGACACCCACCTTCTTGTGGTACCAGCTCAGCAGAGCATCTGACCGATGTGTCACAGGACACTGGTCCTACCGCTTATGGTCTATCATGCCGTTCGGTCCCTCGGAGACAAAAGAAACAAAGCAGAGGTCAACAAGTGCTTCAGATGCTCTGCATTTAGCACCACGTTTTCCCCTCCTGACTGCCCCATCTCCATCAGTATGCTATGGCATCTGCCAGCCTACAGATGATCTCTCTGCCCCTACCCTGCCCTCAGCCCTCATCCCGGAGCTCTGCAATTCATAATGAAATTACCTGATTGGTCCATCCTCATCCGCTCCCCTTCCTCCCCTTCCACTCTGCCTGAACATGGGTCTGGGAGGTTGCTGTCGCCACCCTGCCAAAACCACTCCCAACCAGTCACCACTGACTGCCTGCTGTAGACATGATGTGCTTTCTCAGCCTTGAGTGTCACTGGCCCTTCCCTACTGCCTGACTGCCATTCTTCTCTTTGCTCCCTAGCCCCCCAGAGGCTCCTGCTTTCCCTCCACCTGCTGGATGCTCCTTCTCAGCCTCCTGGGAACATTCTTCATCTTCCTGCTATCTCTTAATGCAGAGGTACTCCACACCTGACTTCTCTGGTCACTTCCCTGTCTACACTCTTCCCCCCGGTCACCTCCTGCCCAAGTCCAGCAACACACAGTAGATCTTGTTCATCAGCGGACTCTGGAGACTGAATGCTTAAGTCCAAGCTCTGGTTGCTGACACTTAGGACAACCGTGAGCCAGTCTAACCTCTGTGCCTCCGTTTACCCCTACGTCAACTGGAAATAACGACAGTCATTAGCTCGGAGGGCTGCTGTACGGACAGAATGAGTTAATGTATGTAAAGTTCTTGGTACAGTTCCTGTCAAGCCCATATTAACTGTTAAACTTGTTACTGTTACCTCCCATTATCACTTAGATACCCAAAAGCATCTCAAATTTAACATTTAAAAATGAGCACTAGGTGTTAATATGCCACTTATGGATCATTAAATTGTACCCCTGAAACTAATAATACATTTTATGTTAACTAAGTTAAATAAAAAACAAAAAATTCTACCCCTGAAACTAATAATACCTTATGTTAACGAAATTGAATAAAAAATTAAAAATTCTATCCCTTAAACTAAGAATATACTATATGTTAACTAAGTTGAATAAAAAATTAAAAATTAAAAAAAAAATAAAGTAAAAAAAAAAAAGGGAAGAAATGATTCTATTTCTCCCCCAAACCTGTTCCTACTCCAGTGTTCTCGATCTCAGCATTCAGCCAGCTGCTCAAGCTGAAACCTTAAGATCATCCAGACCCCAAACATTCCACATCCAAAACCATCAGCAAGTCCTATCAGTTCTGCCTTCAAACTGAATCCCTGATCAACACACGGTCCCTGACCTCAGCTTTAGTGCAAAAATTACCTGCATCCAGTCTCTTAGATGGAGCGCCCCCCCACCCCACCCGGCCGCCCACCCCAGTCTCAGGCAGGTAGATCTGTATAACAAAAGGTAACCACTTAGTAGCTGAACAGTAGTTCAGCTAACAAGTTTTTCTAGGAAAGATGATCAAACTTGCGGGACTGCTCTGACCCACTAACCATTTCCCCCAGTGCAGTCCTCAGAGATTTCAGGGCTCGTATGGAATGAGTCGAGGGCAGCTCCTCACAGACTCAGGGAACACATGAACTCCTTTCAATGGGACCCCTAAAGCGAACTCTCCCCATGCACACGGGGGGATCAGTGGTCCCGCTGCCGACGGAGGGGGCTGCAGCGGTGGGGTGGGAGGGGTGTGCCGGCACATGAAGCCAGCAAGGTCAGAAGGCCAGACGCCAAGCCTCACACTGGACCCTGCAGAAAAGCCACCAAAACCAAAGGTATTCCTGCGGACTGTGACAAGGCTCCAGTGAGAGGAACCAGGGCATCCAGCACCCTGCAAATGGAAAGCCTGTCATCCTCCAGGCAAGGTAACACAGAGACAGTAACTCCAGCAGGGAGCGACCTGGCCTGTGGCAGGGGTGGGAACCAGCAGACAAGGAGCGACTCCCTAGCTACAAGCAGGGAGCAAGCCGGCAGCTGGCGTGGAGGAGAGCCGGGGCCACGTCTGAAAGAGCTTGTAGTTCTCCACCAGCTCAGCTTCACCCAAAGACTTGAGAGATTCCAGTAAGCGAGGTCTGCAGACGCCTGGCTCAGGCCAGTTTCAGCAACTTCTGGCCAGCTCTCTCCTCCAGGAAGGACTAGAAGACACGCCTAACACAGCACCCCACAGAATTGGAGCGTGCATCGGAAAAACAGTCAAGGCTCCTGGGGAAAGTCCTCCCCACTTCCTGCTCCACGGAGCAAAGCAATGGAGACATTCATAAGAGCAGGAATGTAGCCGCGGGGGAAGGAGGTCGTTGGCCAGCCGCTCACACCACACAGTGAATCAACCTTGTTAGCGGCAGACGTATACGAACTGCACTCGTGGAGCTCTGCTAAGAACACAAGCACCCCAGGCCTGAGTTCTCTGCACTCCTCGGAGTGTGATGGGAAGGGGGTGTACATCCAAACTATTTTAAAGAAATTACTATCTTTAAAAGGCCCTACCAGAATTCACTCAACAAGCATTAAGACTGTCTGCAACTACCATGAGCTTTGCCCCACAATTGTTTTAACTCCGACAAAGCCACTTACAACCGAAACGAGATACAGAAATCAAGACTCCAGTGACACGAACCACATCTGGACTGGTTTTGGGTTTTTTGCAGGGTTTTTTTGTTTTTGTTTTTTTTTGCATAAAATATTTACTACAGTAATACATACTATAATACCATCTCCTGTAAGGTATAAAGCTGTAATCAAACCTCACTGAAGACAGAGAAGAGGAAACCTGCTCCACCAGGATTTGCTACAGCGAGGCCCGGCCTCTCAGCGGCCACCACGGGCCTCTGCCCATTCCTCCTCCATTGACCTATACCTGAGGCACAGCAAATCCAAGCCATGAGCAAGGACCTGCCCTCCATACCCTCCCTCTATGGGCTCTCTAAGAGCAAGAAGCCTTTCAAAATTTAGTGAAATTCCTGCTTCCTGGCCCACGACAGGCCCTCCACAAATGAAAACTGAATGAATAAGGCCCGGGCTGCCAACCAGACCTAAAGACCGGATCACTGAGGACACACTGCACACTTCTCCTCCATGTGTAGATCGGCTTCTAAGAGAAATTAAATGTCACTGTTTGGAGAAAAAACACAGACTATACTCCTCCCCTCATACATCAAAAACTGATTTAGAGCAAGCCCTCCCCACCCCACCCCCATTACTTTCCTATAAAGAGCAACAAAGTAAATAGTTTAGGCTCGGAGGCGCACAGGTCTCTCTTGTTCTTCTTTGCTTTTTTCACAATCCTGTACAAATGTAAAAACTGTTCTTCGTTCTGGGGCTGTGCAAACACAGCCCAGGGCCAGGCTTTGGCCCAGGGGCTGTAGTCTATGACTTCTGACCTCCGACGCAAAGAAAATAGAAAACAAGTAGCATTTATGTATTTATTTTGCGAAGTAATTTTTCACCAGGTATAACAGTTCAAAAAAGCCAGGCAAGACAACAGTCAAAACAGGAAAAAACGGGTCTCGCTGCTGAGCTGGAGAGCCAGAGTCCAGGAGGACATCTGTGGGACCGGGAGAAGTCTGAGGCCCCACAGGAGAGCAGGAGGCAGCGTCTCTCTGTGGCTCTCACATGCTTTTCCTGCCACTAATTGCACACTGGCACACAGGGTAACCAAAGCATTAAAATTCAAGGTTTAAATCTAAACACTGTCATGTCAAGGTCAGTGTTGTTGTATTAGGCCTTCACTCTTTCCACACTTGAGACTTCTTTCTCACTTGGTGTCCCTCATGCTCTCTTCCAGGAGGCAACATTCTGCCTCTTGCAGTTCCGTATCTGATCATTTAATATTTACAGCTTCGTGTGGCTTTATTTCTTTAAAAACAAACTCCTCTCTTTCTGCCCTTCTTGAATGACACTGTATTGGGCCATCAGTGAAAATAACTGATTGCTCTCATCTTCAGATCCTAGATCCTAAGAGAGTCTTTGAACTCAATCCTTCAGAACATAAAACTTAATGGGGAGACAGAATAATCAACCCGTGAAGCCTGTGGCCTCAGGAAGCACAGAAAACCACCTCCAGACCTGCAGGGGGAGGAGGGGAGACGTGGCAGGGAAAGGGCCGCACAGGCTTCAGGCTCAGGGCTTGGGGAGAGGACACTGCAGGAATCACGAAGGACGACTTGACTGAACACCAGAGAAAGAGTGGAAGGAACGACAGAAGCCATCCAGTCTCTGACGGACACCAGCAAAGAACTGACTGGCCTGAACTCACAGCGTCCAGGAGGCATCCCAAGGCTGAGGAGATGGGCGCTGCGAGAGAGAGTGTCTAATCTAAACACGAGCTCATCCCTGGCAGTCACTGAGCTGCACGGCACCAGAAACCAAGAACTAACTAACTAACTAACTAAACTGAGATGGTAGACGGTGAGCCAGTCTACTTCTAATCATATCCTAGGATATTTTAAATGCCCTGTCCTAAAAATAAAAACCACCCAGCATCATTTTAACAATTAAATCACGTGGTACCTCTACTCAAATGGAATTTCAAAACTAAAAAAGATTTTTACCCCAAAAGGTTTATGCCAGTGTTTCAAATCTTAAAGGTCCCAGAATGCCCTTGGTAGTAAGCACCTGACCTTGAGTCCCCTTGTTACCTCTTTATTAGCTTTAAATGTCTCTTTCTTGCAGGCAGCAGTAGTCCTCCACTCGAAGTAATGCACACAATCTGTTGCAGTTACAAATTCAGGAGTTCCCTATTTTTAAAAAAAAGTAAAAATAAGTTACCATACTGCATTTTGTAAGGGTTTTTTTTTCCTCCCCCCTTAAAGTTAGAAACAGTAAAGGCTAATGAAAATTTTTAAAGCAGCACGGAGGGGGAGGAGGGAGGACACAACTGTTTTAGTTAATCAAGGTCATCAAGAAGTTCCCAAACCCAGAAATTATGAGACAAAAGCTTCGTGAAATCATGCTGGAATTTTGGTATAACTGGTCCAAAACTGTTCTACTGCCCCAACTATGCAAGCACAGTAACTCCTGGGATGTAGTCCTCAGAGCCCTTCCACTCTCAGACTCCAAATGTTCTCTTAACCAAATGCCAACAAAATCAAAGCCAGAAAATGTGACCTCATACTTCCTGTAAGCTGAGGACGGAGGCCCATCTGGACCCGACCGAGTTCACACACCAGCCTCGCTTTAGACACCCCCACACTCAAGGGCAGCCCCTCCACACAGACTGCAACCAGGGTCGACTCCAAAATGGTCAACCACAGCACTGCTGGGTGAGACGTGACACAAATTCACCTCTACACTCCCATGTGCAAATCTAGGGAGTTCTTTGCAATTCTGGTTCTCGTGTGATGAACACAGACCTCCTGAAGGAAATCAGTTAAAATTAAAGCAGCAGCTAGCCTATGCTATAACACAGACCTCCATATTTCATACCACTGCAAAAAGATCTTTTTTCTAAGGTTCCAACATAGACAAGAGTGCATCTGACAGGCTGGTCCCAAATTAACAATGTTAAGTTCTATTTTTAAAGTTCTTCAGAGGAGACATTATGGGCCTAAAGATACAACAATCACAGCACCAAATTCTAAAACAATACTTTCTTTAAGGTAATCTGGCAGCCCACATGAGTTTCCACAACCTTATTTTTCTAAACACTTGGGTTCTTACTCTGATTAGAGAACAGTCGTAGGATCTCTATATAAATTGCTTCTCCTAAAAGCTAGCAAGTATTTACTGGAAGGTCCTTTCTATATACCAGAGATTAAAACCAACCACTCATATGCAATATGCAAGAATAAGAACAAACATCACACTTTAAATAATGATGTCCCCTTGCAATGCCAGTAACACTCAAAAAAGGTGTGATTGATGGCCATTACCTACTGGCCAAGACTTCTCCTAGACAGATGCTGGTCTTCCCAATTTAACATAAATGAGGAAACAAAAACAGTTTAAAAATAATAATAATAAAGGCACTGCCCTAAAACTACCAAGATAAAATGCTAGGTAAAAAAAGTCTTAGAAAGAAAAAAATTTATGCCTACAGTGGAAACACTCAACAGTGTTTTGAGTTTAAACACACTAATCACCTTGAATTGTAGTTTTATACAGGATGTAGGTCAAGTTTCACTTAAAAGTTGTAACTATGGGCTACGGTTTGTTTACATATTGGTTCTTAATGGTGATGGTGTTTTGGTTGGTGGTTTGATGGCTCTGTTTGTGTTTTTAATTTTGCTCACTTATTCTTCCCAGAAAAACACTATAGCAAGAATGCCTAACGGACAAACATTTTTAGCAAATGGAACATTATAAAGTGACTCTGTGTGGACTCACCAAGGTTTTCCCACATAAGAAGGTAATGCTACTCTGGATTCTGTGATTTGGGCTTTGCTTACAGCTCTCTGTTGTGTTGAATTCCAGAAGAGATCTGGTTACAGTTTTTGAAGAAGAATCACCTATTTGGAAAAGAAAAGACATGAACAAACTATAAAACATTTATAACCATAAAGCTATTTCTAAGCATAAGCAAATTAAAAGTGGCACTATAATTCATCTGAAGGCTCATAAACTTACAAACTGTCCCTTCGCCAGGATTTTCCATCTGAAGAATGGCATTTCCATCAAGCTACTGGTCAAGCCCCAAACACATTAGAGTCTTATCTTTCTCTTATCTACCACATTCAATAAATCAGAAAGTTATAATGGTTTTGCCTCCATCTCAAATCCACCCACATCTCACCACCTCTACTACTGCTGCTACTAAAACCACTACCATCTCTCACCTACACTCTGGCAATAGTGTAAGATTGGTCCCCTTGCCTCCATCTTGTCCCTCACCATTCCCCCTTTCCCCATCTACCTCAACCAGTGTGATCTTAGAAAATGTAAATCAGAATATATAACTCAACTGCTCAAGTTCTTCAATAATTTCCCATTACCTGTTATAAAATAAATAATTTCCTAATTACCTGTTATAAAATAAAATTTCTTTAGAATGGCTCACAAGTAGGGTGATTACATCTCAGTTTGCCAGGACTGTCACTGCAATAATCTGGAATAAAATGTCTATGCCATACCAATATGGTAATAAATTGGCATAGGAGCAGATAAACTCACAAGCAGATTAGAAGAGAGAGCGAAGAGAGATACGTACAAATCAAACCTTGATATAAGACAGAATAACAGATCAATGAGCAAAGAAGAGACTATTCAATAAAGGGAACTAAAGAAAATGAGAATCCACATGTGAAAAAAGAAAAAAACTGGATCCCTGCCTACCACTGTATACAAAAATCAACTCTAAAATAAAGACATAAACATCAAACTTAAGAACTTTTAGTACAAAATATAGTTATCTTTTAGATCTTAATGTAGAAAAGTATTTAAAACTCAAAGCATTAACTTCGGAATATTAATATATTTGACTTCTTAAATTTAAAAGTTTACTTTCATCAAAATATAGCTTAATGAAAACAAACTACTTATAAACTGGAAGATAGACAAAGCTAGCAAAGAACTGGAATCAAGAATATAGATTCTCACACACAGGAAAAGAATAAAAAACTTTTCTTTTATAATCCTAGAAAGTGAAACAAAATAACCTCTAACTGAAAGAACACACAAAACGGAGATAAGGGAAAACCCACACCTAGTCATGTCTTGGTAAATTTTAATATTAAAGGCAAAGAGAAAATGTTAAGGCTTCTAGAGAAAGAACACGTCACATGCACTAGATAACCCAATATAAAATGGATGGGATCAATCAAAAGGAAGAAAAATATGTCAGGAAGCATACGAAGAGAAATGTTCAACACCACTGGTAACCAAGGAATTACATACTGAAACCACATGGCATACCAATTACAACCATTCCAATGACAAAAGTTAAATACCAAGTGTTGGAGGAGAGTGGTCTAGCTCTCCTTTGTTGCTTCAGCATGGTATTAGGTCCTAAAATTGAACATCTTGTACCCCATGAGCTACGTACTGAACTCTTAGGTATCTACACAAAAGGAAACAATGCACATGAAACACGTGAAATGTGAGCAAAAACCTGGAAACAACCGAAATGCTCATCAGTAGAACACTGGATAACTTACCTTTGGGAGAGCCACACAATATTTATGTAAAAGTTGGCTGGAACAAACTACAGTGAAAGATAACGAGTTGGTTGATCTTTAGCAACATAATATTGTTGTTACCACTTTAAGTCCCAGAAAATTACACATAGTATGATATACACTTCCTAGAAAGATAAAAATACCTCTCTCTCTCTCTCTCTCTCACACACACACACACACACACAGACTCTTGAGAAAGAAATAAGACACAGCAAGAGAAAGAAACAAAGAAAGGGAAGAAAATTTTAAATACAGGTTAATTATTACTCCCACTGAAGGGAGATAGGAAGATGGAGAAAACACATAGATAGTGATTATTCTTCTCGGGTTACTAGATTTTGTTAGTAATCACATTATTAGTTAGTAGTCACATTATCCAAAACAACTAATCACATTATTAGTTAGTAGTCACATTATCCAAAACAGCTAATTAAAGAACAAGAAAAGGGCGCCTGGGTGGCTCAGTTGATTAAGCAACTGCCTTCGGCTCCGGTCATGATCTTTGAGTCACAGGATCCAGTCCTGCATCAGGCTCCCTGCTCAGCAGGGAGTCTGCTTCTCCCTCTGAGCCTCCCGCCCTCTCCTCCTCGTGTTCGTGTTCTTTCTCTCTCTCAAATAAATAAATAATCTTAATTTAAAAAAAAAAAAAACAGAAGGTTAGTCCACAGATCAGTTATGACTGTGTATCATGAACTCGGGATTATAATTGGTCCAATCCGATATAAATACCTGAGATCTTCTTTTAAAAAAGAAATAAAGGAGGAAGAAAAGGGGAAGGATCAAAATTAAGATGCAGTGGGGAGTGGGTAATGGGTTCCAGAGCTGCCCCCACAGCACCAGTCTCACAGACCATTGGTTCCTTCTCCCGACTGCCCGCCTGCCTTTTGTGCAAAGGTCTGCCTGAATCGTTCTCTCCCCTAAAACTCCCGAGATCTTTCCGAAAATCCTTCTTCTCAGCCGAGAGCACAGTCTCCGGGACCAAGGACAGCGCCCCGTGGACAGCACCCGTAGCCCCGCCCATGGTAGGCGTGTCTAGCGCCGCGAGATGGGGCGGGGCTTCTACGCGCCCCTGCAGTGCTGCGCTCCAGGAGACACGGAGGGCGGGCGAGGACCGCAGCAAGCTGCACAAGCCGCTGCCACAAGGGGGCGCTCACAGGCCACGGTCCCCCCCCCCACCTTGAAGACCCTCCCCCACGCCTCCCGTCCCCCCACACAGCAGCCCCTTCCGGCCCTGTGCCCAGAGCTCCTGGGGGCTCCTCGTAACAGCTGGGCCCGCCCTGAAAAGGAAACGCAGAGGGTCCTGGCCTCGGGCTGGGAGGGATCCAGCCAACCTTTGCCGCCGCGGCACGGGGCACCGGCATCCCTAAGCGCCAGGCCCCCATCAGCATCGCACCCGCCTGTCCATCTCGCCTTCTTCCTCTGCCCGCTCCGCCCGGTGGCCGGGACCGGCTGCCAACCCGGGCACTCGGGAAGAGGCCGCAGCGAACCGCGGCAGACAACCGCGGCAACCGGCCAGCCTGGCCGTCCTCCCCGGACGAGAGCCGGGTGAGGACTGCGGGGCCGCGGCCAGCACGCCAGGCCCACGGCCAGCTCCCGAGGACGGCGCCAAATGGGCTGGGCCGCGCTCGCCGGGCCCGCCAGACCGCGCCGGGTCCTCCAGACCGCGCGCCGGGCCCGCCAGACCACGCTCTCCAGGCCGGGTCCGCCAGACCAGACCGCACTGGCGGGGCCCCACCAGACCAGACCGCGCAGGGTCCTCCAGGCCGCGCTCTCCAGGCCGGGTCCTCCAGACCAGGCTGCGCGCGCCAGGCCCACCAGACCGCGGTCTCCAGGCCGGGCCCGCCAGACCAGGCCGCGCTCGCCCAGGCCCGCCAGGCCGCGCCGGGTCCTCCAGACCGCGCTCTCCAGGCCGGGTCCGCCAGACCGCGCTGGGTCCGCCAGACCGCGCGCTGGGCCCGCCAGACCGCGCGCTGGGTCCTCCAGACCGCGCGCTGGGCCCGCCGGACCGCGCCAGGCCCGCCAGACAGCACGCGCCAGGTCCTCCAGACCGCG